>NC_134687.1:22893402-23158402 GCF_050947455.1 Rhinoderma darwinii | reverse complement strand
GGTCAAGCCGTCCAGTGGAGCAGCAGCCAGACCTTGGACGCAGCCCCAAGGACGAGGGAGACGACGCGGAGTAGCACAGGTACTGGACTTGTTTTTCTCTAATCGAGGACAAGGAGGCGTAACTCCCGTAGTCGCGACAGTGCACCAGAGACTTTTCCATACGGAGGAGACGGAACAGACATTGAGCTGCGCACTTCAACGCCCCCACCCTTTCACCTGTGGTTCCCTCCTGGCCGTGTTCCGGCGCCCAGTTATGAGGACAATTGTTATCTGAAGTTAAATGTTATAACCAAGGAAGAAGAGATCCGATTGTCGTATCTATTGCCCACCACAACAGCACCCACCTACAGACACACATGTAGCAGCGATTCACAGGTATTGCAGCCTACTCCCTTGAGGGGTGTAGTTTCCAAATGGGGACACTTCTCAGGGGTTACTTTTATTATTTCACATCAGAGCCTCTGCAATTGTGAACCAATACTTTCTAAATCGCCAAATTAGGCCTCAATTTTACATGGTACTCGTTCACTCCTGAGCCTGGTCGAATGTCAAGGCAAAATATTAGGGCCACATGTAGGGTGTTTCTAAAACCGGGAAACACTGTATAATAATTAGAGAGCTGTCTTGTTATGGTGGCACAAGCTGGGCACCACATATTGGCATATCTATGGAAAAATCCCATTTTCACTCTGCAAAATCGAGTGCACGCTAATTTCTACAAAACACCTTCAGGGTTAACATGCTTACTACACCCCTAGGTAAATGCATTGAGGGGTGTAGTTTCCAAAATGGGGTCACTTCTGGGGGGTTTCCACTGTTTTGGTCCCACAGGCTCCCAGAAACTAATCCAGCAAAATCTGCACTCCAAATGGCGCTCCTTCCATTCTGAGCCCTGCCGTGTGCCCAAACAGCAGTTTATGACCACATTTGAGGTATTGCCGTACTCGGGAGAATTTGCTTTACAAATCTTGGGTTCTTTTTTTTCCTTTATTTGTTGAGAAAATGAAAAATTTTGCGCTAAAGCTACATCTTATTGAAGAAAAAGGATTGTTTTTATTTTCACTGCCCAATTCTAATAAATTCTATGAAACATCTTGTTTGGTCAAAATGCTCACTACACCCCTAGATGAATTCCTCAAGGGGTGTAGTTTCCTAAATGGAGTCACTTTTTGGGCGTTTTCACTGTTTCACCTCAGGGGCTTTGTAAATGTGACATGGCCTCCGCAAACCATTCCTGCTAAATGTGATCTCCAAAAGCCAAATAGCGCTCTTTCCCTTCTGAGCCCTGCCGTGTGTCTAAACAGCCGTTTATTGCCACATATGGGGTATTGTTTTACTCGGGAGAAATTACTTTACAAATTTTGCGGTGCTTTTTATCCTTTAGTCCTTGTGGAAATGAAAAAAAATTAGCTAAACCTACATTTTCTTTGAAAAAAATTTAGATTTTTATTTTCAGGGCCTAATTCCAATAATTTCTGTAAAAAACCTGTGTGGTCAAAACGCTCACTATACCCCTAGATAATTTCCTCAATGGGTGTAATTTCTAAAATGGGGTCACTTTTGGGGGGTTTCTACTGTTTTGTCCCCTCAGGGGCTTTGTAAATGTGACATGGCCTACGCAAACCATTCCTGCTAAATTTGAACTCCAAAAGCCAAATGGCGCTCCATCCATTCTAAGCCCCGCCGTGTGTCCAAACAGCCGTTTATGACCACATGTGGGGTATTGTTTTACTCGGGAGAAATTGCTTTACAAATTTTGTTTTGCTTTTTCTCCTTCAGTCCTTGTGGAAATGAGAAAAAAAAATTGCTATACCTACATTTTCTTTGAAAAAATTTAGATTTTAATTTTCATGGCCTAATTCCAATAATTTCTGTAAAAAATCTGTGCTGTCAAAATGCTCACTACACCTCTAGATAATTTCCTTGAGGTGTGTAGTTTCCCAAATGGGGTCAATTTTGGGGGATTTCCACAAATTTGGCACCACAAGAGCCCTTCAAACCTGACATGGTGCCTAAAATATATTCTAATAAAAATAAGGCCCCAAAATCCTCTAGGTGCTCCTTTGCTTCTGAGGCCGCTGTTTCAGTCCAGTAGCACGCTGCGGCCACATGTGGGATATTTCCTAAAACTACAGAACCTGGGTAATAAATATTGAGTTGCATTTCTCTGGTAAAACTTTCTGTGTTATAAAGAAAATTGGATTAAAAATGTGCGCTAAGAACCTCACTATTGTTAGTAGATTTAGCAGTAATGCATATATATATATATATATATATATATATATATATATATATATAGTATTTTAGGTGGCATTGGTGTTCGCAGTGTGCTGTCGCCATTTTTTTGTGTGCTAGATTGATAGATATGAGATAAATAATAGATAGAAAGAAATAGATGATATATATAGATGAATAGATAGATAGATAGATATGAGATAGATTGATTGATAGATAGACAGATAAATAGATAGATAGATAGATAGATAGATAGATAGATAGATAGATAGATATGAGAGAGATAGATAGATAGATAGATAGATAGATAGATAGATAGATAGATAGATAGATAGATATTAGATAGATAGATAGATAGATAGATAGATAGATAGATAGATAGATAGATATGAGAGAGATAGATAGATAGATAGATAGATAGATAGATAGATAGATAGATAGATAGATAGATAGATAGATAGATATTAGATAGATAGATAGATAGATAGATAGATAGATAGATAGATAGATAGATAGATAGATAGATAGATAGATAGATAGATAGATAGATAGGAGATAGATAGATAGATAGATAGATAGATAGATAGATAGATAGATAGGTATGAGATAGATAGATAGATAGATAGATATGAGATAGATAGATAGATAGATAGATAGATAGATAGATAGATAGATAGATATGAGATAGATAGATAGATAGATAGACTATATGGACAAATGTAATTGGACACCTACAGATGCTCTTATGTCCCATTCTAAATCCATAGACATTAATATGGAGTTGGTCCTCCCCCTTCCACTAATCTGGGAAGGATTTCTACAAGATTTTGGATTCTGTCTGTGGGAATTTTTGCCCATTCACCCAGAAGAGCATTTGTAAGTTGAGACATTTATGTTGGGGGAGAGGCCTGGCTCACAATCTCCATTCTAGTTCATCCCAAAGGTGTTCGATGGGGTTGAGGTCAGGACTCTGTGCCGGCCAATTTTATAGATAATTAGATGTGAGATAGATAAATAAATAGATAGACAATAATTATTAATTATTACTATTAGTCATATAACATGCCTGATAATTTGTCAGGAGTCAAAAATAAAACAAAAGTTTAGTAAGCAATCTCTTATTCATCCACAAGATGTCACTCTTGTAGTATAAAAATAACAAGTCCACCTCCTGCTGGTTGTAGCGATAATTGTACATAGAGGATAGATAGATAGATAGATAGATAGATAGATAGATAGATAGATAGATAGATAGATAGATAGATAGATAGATAGATAGATAGATAGATAGATAGATAGATATGAGATAGATAGATAGATAGATAGATAGATATGAGATAGATAGATAGATAGATAGATAGATAGGAGATAGATAGACTATATGGACAAAACTATTGGGACACTACATATTACACCTACAGGTGCTCTTATGTCCTATTCTAAATCCATAGACATTAATATGGAGTTGGTCCCCCCCCGTTTGCAGATAAAACAGCTTCCACTAATCTGGGAAGAATTTCTACAAGATATGGGGGTGCATGTGGGAATATTTGCCCATTCACCCAAAGGTGTTCAATGGGGTTGAGGTCAAAACTCTGTGCCGGCCAGCCTATTAGATAATTAGATGTGAGATAAATAGATAGAAAGTAATTTGTAATTATTACTATTAGTCATATAACATGCCTGACAACTTGCCATGAGTCAAAAATAAAACAAAACTTTAGTAAGCAATCTCTTATTCATCCACAAGATGTCACTCTTGTAGTATAAAAATAACAAGTCCACCTCCTGCTGGTTGTAGCGATAATTGTACATAGAGGATAGATAGATAGATAGATAGATAGATAGATAGATAGATAGATAGATAGATAGATAGATAGATAGATAGATAGATAGATAGATAGATAGATAGATGATAGATAGATAGATAGATAGATAGATATGAGATAGATAGATAGATAGATAGATAGATAGATAGATAGATTTTTGTTTGACATCCCCTTGGCTGTTCTACATCACTACCAGCCTCTTCAAACTCTTGCGGATGCGCCATAGCCTTCTACTCCCCTGGCATGCGCAGTGCAGCGATGAAGCCGGGCAAAGTACACCTTGCTGCACAGTGCGTGCCCAAGTTGTACAAGGCAATAGCGTATCCAAGAAAGTTGTATCAGCCAGGGGGATGTCAATCAAACATGGAAAGATGGGTTTGGAGGCAGGACTATGTGACTCTTCAGGATAGCGGCACCGCCCCATGAGTCTTTAATGAGTAATTAGCCTATAGTGTGCGCCGTTTTAAAAGTTGATTTTATAGATTTTGCTGTATCTGAAAAAAACATACATTTGGAAATATTGTCAGGTCATGTATTACCGCATGGTGGCGGTTCAAGGGGTTAAAACTACCAGACAGGTTCCCATTAAATATATAATGAATTGAAAACTATTCCATCTGCCCTGCAATTTTGTTATTATAAATATATTCTTTAGAATTACAGCTCCAGAACCGAGCTCATACATATATACTGTACCACAACCAAGCTCAGTACATAAATACAGCACTAGAACAAAACTCATACATATATACAGTACCAGAAGCAAGCTCATTACATATATACAACACCAGAACAAAGCTCAGTACATATATACAGCACCAGAAAAAAGCTCAGTACATATATACAGCACCAGTTTGTACGGCGTGAAACTACAGCTCCCAGCATGGCACGAACAAAGGTAAGGATATGCTGGGAGATGCTGTTTCACAAAAAAAAAATCATATCATAATCAAACCACCCATCATCTCGCTGCAGATCATACAGTGACTACATTACTGATTAGAGGCAGAATAAACATTTACATTAAGTGACTCACAGGTGACGTCTCAGATTCTAGTTCTTTTTCTCTTTTCTTCTCGATCTGGTCCAGACCTCTATGATGACTTCTCTCAGCCACAACCCATTTCTGCAGTTTTCCGCTCAGATGTCTTCAGCTTCTCACTTTTAAAAATGTCTGCACCTATAAACGAAGATAAAATTCTCAACGCCCCTAAATATAATAGAGCCATACACTGCATCTCTAATTATAATAGTGCCATACACTGTGTTGCTGATTATAATAGTACCATACACTGTGCCCCTGATTATAATATTACCAAACACTGTCACACACACACACACACACACACACACACACACACACACACACACACACACACACACACACACGCGCTCCACATATAGCCCACTTCTGTAGATAGTGCCCACAAGTAACCCACCCCTGTATATAGTGTCCCATATATAACCCAGCTCTGTAGATAGTGCCATACAAATAGCTCCCCCTATAGATAGTGCTCTAGTGCTCCACATATAGCCCACACCTGTAGATAGTGCCTCACATATATCTCCCCCTGTATATAGTGTCCCACATATGGCCCACCCCTATAGATAGTGTCCTACATATAGCTTCCCCTGTAGATAGTGCTCCACATACCCACATATAGACCCCCCTGTAGATAATGTCACTCAGTTTAATTAGAAAAAAAAACCAAAAAAACTTTACATACTCACATGATCCCGTTCCCACGCCGTCCGTTGGCAATGCAAAACTGCTCTCTTCTGCTAGCGTCATTGGAAGGCGCTGACTGGCGGGGCAAGTCATTTTGTCATTGTAAGGCGCTGAATGGACGGGCACGGAATGCTAATTCATGTAATTGTATCTGCATGCTATAGACGCATGCACAATTAGTGCAAGAGGGGGTGGCGGCAGGTGCTTTCATTGGCGCCACCGCCCCCTCAGAGGAGCAGCAGGCCACTGTCTGAGGCGAGAAGCTCATCTCGCCGCATGGACGGTGTGGCCCTGAAAAGATAGATAGATACAAATATAGGATCAGACTGTCCAAGCAGACTACTGGCTGATCCTCTTGTTGACCAATGAGCGAACTGATTCGACACAAACCTCCCCCTCCCTGTCTCCCCTAGTGACGCGTCACTTCTGGCCTGATGAGATTATGTTGTTTTATCCCATGTTGCAAACTGTGATTGACTGCAGCAATCACATGGGATAAATGTAATGACAGGGTAGGGAGACAGATAGTTGAGCCCTAATCTACCCGCCACTCAGTCCCTGCCTACTTGCACGGCCCGTCACAGGCAACGGCGTACAACTGGGCGACGGTCCCTACACTCAATATGTGCACGACGGACAAACAGACAAGGGTACACAGAAGCAAAGGGAAATGGGGCAGTTGCCCACAGCAAGACCGTGAGCAACAAGAGTAGTGAACGAGCCAAGTCAAACCAGGAGTGTACGCGGTACCAAACGCAGAGCAGGAGCGTAGTCAGTAAAGCCAGGGTCAAAATGAAGCAGAGGACAATAATGATAGCAGGCGCAGCAGAGCCAGGAAGCAGGAAAGAATCACAGGCAAAGGAGGAGCAGGAAATGCAGGTATAAATAGACAGAGGGCGGGAGCTATCTCCGTCTGGCCAGGCTGTGATAGGTTCTCCCACTCCTGAGCCTACCAGCCTGAGTGGTAGCAGATCGAGTCACTCTATCAGACTTAGGAGCAGGTGCAGACTGATTAACCACGGGCGTTGACACAGAAGCTGTGTCTAGCAGATCCTTTACAATAAAACAATGTAATCTCAGGAGGCCAGCAGGGACACGTCGCTATAGAAGACCAAGAGACGGTGCTGTTTTTTTTATTTTAGGGATGGAATCGTGAGTGCCATGCTTACCTTTTTTGACTCTCTGATGACTTTTAGTCAGGGCCGCACCATCCATGAGGCGAGTTGAGCATGATGTTTTAGGCGGTGGCATGCTGTCTCTCTGAGGCTGCCACCCCCTCTTGCACTATAATTGTACCTGCGTCTATAGGATGCAGATACAATAACATGCATAAGCACCTTTCAATGACGTAAGTGTCGCGATAACGTCATTGCGACGCTTGCATCGTTGAATGACAGGGCAAGGCAGCCTGCCAATCAGCGCCTTTCAACGACGCAAGCGGCATGATGACGTCATTATGCTTGCGTCGTTGGAAGGCACTGATTGGCCGGGAAGAATTACTTTCCCTGCCACCCAGCGCCTTTTAACAACGCAAGCGGCTCGATGAAGTCATCGCGCTGCTTGCGTTGTTCAGCCCCAGGACGGCGTGGGAGTGAAGAAGTCCTCAAGGAGAAAAGGGTCTCCTAGACTGGGGCCTAACATTCAAAGACCCGTGCTACATTTGTCTACTCCCTTTAAAGAGCCTATGCAGGTTAACCAGGGCAGACTATCGTACCGAGAGCGGCAGCACAGACGTTCTGCTAACCTGTGTATGTACTGTGGGAGAAAGGGTCATTTTGAGCGTCAGTGTCCTCGGAAGCCGGGAAAATCCAGCACCTAGGGTTGATAGGAGAAACTACCCTAGGGGAACTAAAACCCTCTGAAAAATTCTCTTCTAGATTCACTCAATATAACTAACATGCTCTGCTCCCAGCCGACCACACACTGAGCCAGCACGGACACCAAGCTGTGCTTGAACAGCTGACGCACTCCCAGCCTTCTTCTAGGGCCCCCAGAAGAAGCTGACTGACGTTAGCGAAACAGACGTCAACACGAACCCGGCACCAGTTTAGGTATAGTACAATGTTGGGAAATGTTAGGAAATCCATGCTTCTACCCTTGCACATCAATAAAGCCTAGATCTCCCCCCCAGGTGTGTGAGCCGCACATAGAACGCTTGTGTGCTGGCTCTGATCGCTGCATCACACAGCAGTAAATATCATGCTTTTTAGCTGTCCGGCGGGGAGTGTGTCAGCTGTTCAAGCACAGCTTAGTGTCTGTGCTGGCTCAGTGTGTCGTCGGCTGGGAGCAGAGCATGTTAGCTACTCTGAGTGTGTTTACATAATATCACACTCCATCAAGAAGCTCTCTGCTTATGCTGTGGTTATATGTATGCAGCTACTGTCTCTGCCTGTTAGGCTGGGTTCACACAGAGTTTTTTGCAGGCAGAAATTCTGCCTCAAAATTCAGTTTGGAAATTTGGGGCAGATTTTGCTCTGCCTGCACACCGATTTTCGCAGCGTTTTTCGCCCGCGGGCAAAAAACACAGCAAATTATGCTGTCTCTGCCTCCCATTTATGTCAATGGGAGGTCAGAGGCGTAAACACCCCGAAGATAGGGCATGTCCCTTCTTTTACCCGCGAGCCGTTTTCTCCGCTCGCGGAAAAAAAACGCCTCCGCCTCCCATTGAAATCAATGGGAGGCATTTTCAGCCGTTTTTTGGCGTGTTTTCTGACGCGATTTCCGCATCAAGAAACGTGTCAAAAAACTCTGTGTGAACTGACCCTTAGGGTAAAATTTAATAGCAGGTTGTATTTTCAAGGAGCAGCTGCATGGTTTCCACAAGCACTGCTGATACACTTGTAACCAAGCATAAATTCATTGTGGTTACATGTTTGCTGCTACTGTATCTCTGCTTGTTAGAATGAAACTATGTAGCCGTTTATATCTCTTAGTAGTAGCTGTATGGTCTCAATAAATGCTGCTGATACAATTAGGGCATGACCACACGTGGCGGATTTCCTCCGCAACTGTCCGCATCAATGCCGCACAGAATCTGCGTTGCAGATTCTGCTGCGGATCTGCACAAAATGTGCAGTAAATTGATGCGGACTAGCTGCTGCGGACTGCGGGAAAAGTGCTTCCCTTCTCCCTATCAGTGCAGGATAGAGAGAAGGGACAGCACTTTCCCTAGTGAAAGTAAAAGAATTTCATACTTACCGGCCGTTGTCTTGGTGACGCGTCCCTCTTTCGGCATCCAGCCCGACCTCCCTGGATGACGCGCCAGTCCATGTGACCGCTGCAGCCTGTGCTTGGCCTGTGATTGGCTGCAGCCGTCACTTAGACTGAAACGTCATCCTGGGAGGCCGGACTGGAGACAGAAGCAGGGAGTTCTCGGTAAGTATGAACTTCTATTTTTTTGACAGGTTGCTGTATATTGGGATCGGTAGTCACTGTCCCGGGTGCAGAAACAGTTACTGCCGATCGCTTAACTCTTTCAGCACCCTGGACAGTGACTATTTACAGACGTCTCCTAGCAACGCTCCCGTCATTACGGGAGCCCCATTGACTTCCTCAGTCTGGCTGTAGACCTAGAAATACATAGGTCCAGCCAGAATGAAGAAATGTCAAGTTAAAAAAGCAAGACGCATCCGCAGCACACATAACATGTGCATGACAGCTGCGGACTTCATTGCGGAAATTAGAATCTCCATTGAAGTCAATGGAGAAATTCCGCCATGAGTCCGCCACTGCTCCGCAGGTGTAAACATTCCCCGTCGAGTAGTCCTCCAGGTATTGATGCCATTTGTTCCTTTTTAAATCTTAAATTTGAAAAGATATGTCTGTTGTTTCTCCACAAATTTAGAAAATTCTTTACTGGATAATGTTAACTTTAATGTATTTTCCACTTCCAATAATTTGATATTAATTGATGATAAATCCTTTTGCAGAAATTCCAGGTTAAGTAAAATAATGTCCAATGAATATTTGTTGGAGATCTGTTCGTATCTCAGACGAAAGTCCCCATCATATGAGAACATATTAGGTCTAAGTTGTGCTCTCATTCCTGTCGGTATACTTTGGTTCTTGTAATACTCTCGCAAGGTGACCAAGTGTAGCTCAAGTGTTACTTTCTTTTTAGAAAAAAAAATCATAATTCCGTTTAAGATTAATTATCGATGGAATGCTTAAAAAGGAGGCATCTCCCTCAAAACCCCCCAAAATTCTGCCAATGTCCGAATCAGTGTAAGAAAAAACATGGGTAGGTAACATACCACTGTGTGAACCAGATGCTTCGTCCATGATACAAGTAAGTGCAGGCTCTTGGATTAATCAATAGAAGGTGGAAGAGAAAAGCAGCACTTCGTAACTGTATAGGTTGGTGCTATGCGAACCTGACCTTGATCCAAGCGGTCCTATAAACATGTGAAGAAATGATTGCAGCACTCCAAAAGGTTGATGTCAACCAAAAATGTGGTTTATTGTTCCATGTTTCAAAGGATAAGCTATGTTTCAGTCCGCTCACAGGACCTTTCTCAAGCTAAAGTGACATGTGCAAATCAGGGTTTTTATACCCATGTGCAGACAATGCATAATCAACAGTGATCGGCATACAAGCATGTAAATAAAGCCAACATTTGGCTAATACAAATGTAAAAAAGTGCACAGCACCATATAACAATGTACAGACAGGTAATGCATAAAGTGTACATTGAACAAGTATATATACTAGAGGAGGGGGGGAGTTACGAGCCATTCACCAGTCTCAGAGCCTCAGACCAAATCGTGCAAGTGCTGTTTCAATTAAAATCTACAATCCTCCAGTGTCTGCAATAGTCAACAGCGCGTGCACTAACAACACGTTGTGCAAGGAAGGATAAAGATCCAATCAGCGGACGGCGTCCCAGGTTGCCATGACAAAAGTCCACAGCAGCCAATCAGAAACAAGTTCGTCCCGTAGTGAAAGTTATGAATCTTCAGCTCTTGACATCACTCAAGCAACATATGAATTGTAAGTAAAGTGTATTTAATTCAATGCCAATATGTTTCCCGCAGTTCTAATTGGAGGTTGATGCCTCTTCCATTGGTGCTGGAGAACTTCACTTTCAGAGAAACTCTAAAGGACAAGCTGTTCCCTGTGGTTTCTTTTGTAAACTCTTCTCTGCAGCAGAAAGGAACTACTCCATTGGAGAGCGTGAGCTAGTGGCCATCAAATTGGCCCTCAAGTAGTGAAGGCATTTGTTAGAAGGTTCTGCATATCCAGTAGTCATCTACACTGATCACAGGAACCTCACCTACTTTCAGTTGCACAATGTCTTGACCCACATCAAGCAAGGTGGTCACTTTTCTTCGACATATTCGATTTCCAACCCTATTTCCGTCCAGCCGTAAAAATGTTGTTTCAAAACAGTTGACCTAAAAGAGGATCCTCAGCATATCATCGACCCTTCCTGTATTATTCAGGTTAACCATCTGCAGATCAAAGACATTCCTCCTGGGAAAATGTTTGTTTGTGCTACAGATAGAGGAAGAATTATTGCCTGGGGGCACAACTCCAAGTTGGCAGGTCACTCAGGCATTCGTAAAACTCTGGACTTTATCCAGGGGCCTAGCTAGGGGGGGCAGGCTGGGCATGTGCCCCGGGCGTAACTTAGAGGGGGGCGCCAGCGCCACCTCCTCCTACACTATAATTGTACCTGTCTATAGGACACAGGTACAATTAGAAGCAATGAATGCGCAGGTACGTTCCATGCCCGGCCATTCAGCTCTTTTGAACGAGTGAAGCGGTATCGCGCTTCCGTCGCTAAAAGGCGCTGACTGACTGGGAAAGTCATTCTGCCCAGCCAATCAGTGCCTTTCATAGACACTTCAGGTTCAACCCCAGGAGACCTGCGCAGAAGAGAGCAGGTCTCCATTGCTGCCGGCCGGCGTGGGAGCGGGATTAAGGTGAGTTTGAATAGTTTGTGGCTTTATCTACAGGGGGGGGGCTTTATTTATAGGGGGGCTTTATCTACAGGGGGGTTTATCTACGGGGGGCTTTATATACGGGGGCTTTATCTATGGGGGCTTTATCTACAGGGGGCTTTATCTATGGGGGGCTCTATATACAGGGGGGCTATATACTGGGGTGGGCTATCTATGGAAAACCATCTATAGGGGTGGTCTATATCTACAGGGGTGCTATATACAGGGGTGCTATATACAGGGGTGGGCTATCTATGGAGCACTATATACAGGGGTGGGCTATATCTACAGGGGGCTATATACAGGGGTGAACTATCTATGGAGCACTATATACAGGGTTGGGCTATATCTACAGGGGGGCTA
Source organism: Rhinoderma darwinii (assembly GCF_050947455.1). NCBI lineage: Eukaryota > Metazoa > Chordata > Amphibia > Anura > Rhinodermatidae > Rhinoderma > Rhinoderma darwinii. The sequence continues at coordinate 23,146,303 of NC_134687.1, read as the reverse complement.
TATACAGGGGTGGGCTATCAGTGGAGCACTATATACAGGGGTGGACTATATGTGGATCACTATATACAGGGGTGGGCTATCTGTGGAACACTATATACAGGGGTGGGCTATATCTACAGGGGTGGGCTATCTGTGGAGCACTATAGGGGGAGCTATTTGTGGGACACTATATACAGGGATGGGCTATATGTGGGCACTATCTATGGGGGGCACTATCTACAGGGGGCTCTATGGCAGGCACTATCTCCAGCGGGCACAGTGTGTGTGTGGGACACGGTGTATGGTGCTATTATAATTAGAGGTGCAGTGTATGGTGCTATTATATTTAGGGGCGTAGTGTGTGGTATAATGAGAACTTTATCTTTATTTATAGGTGTAGAAATGTTGGAAAAGTGAGAAGCTGAAGACATCTGAGAGGCAAACTGTAGAAATGGTCTGTGACCGGGAGTCATCATAGAGGTGTGGACCAGTTGAAGAAAAATAACTAGAATCTGAGACGTCACCAGTGAGTCACCTAATGTAAATGTTCATTCTGCCTCTAATCAGCACTGTAGTCACTGTATGATCTGCAGCGAGATGATGGGTGGTATGATAGTGATATGATTTATTTTTTGTGAAACAGTATCTCCCAGCATATCCTTATCATTGTTCGGGCCATGCTGGGAGCTATAGTTTTGTGCCGTACATATCTATACGGCAGGGGTTGCACTAAATTGAGCTGTATTTGTGCTGGTGTTGTATTTATGTACTGAGCTTGGTTCTGGGGCTGTATATATGTACTGAGCTTGATTCTGGTGTTGTGTATAGAACTATATTGCTTGTAAAATGTGCAAATGTTTTTTATGCTCGAGTTACATAAAAAGAAATGTGGAAAAGAAATGACACATCATTGATTGGTAGAAAATACAAACACGGTGAGGAGGAAGGAGATGTCAGGAAAGTGGTGGGGGGGGGCACCAAACTGAATCTTTGCCCCGGGTGCTGGAGAACCTAGCTACGCCTCTGCTTTATCTCTCGTCATTATTGGTGGCCCATGCTACCCAAATATGTCTTGTACAACGTCTCTTCCTGTACCAAGTGTGCCCAAAATAAAGTTACTTAATCCAAACATGTGGGTCTACTCCAATCTCTGCCAGTTCCGAACAGCCCCTGGCAGCACATCTTTCCTCTGATGGTCGCACAACTATTTGGGATATTGTAGACCGTTTCTCCAAAATGGCACATTTTGTTCCTCTGTTTGGCCTCCCCTCACGTGGCAAGTCTATTTGTTAAGTATGTTTTTCATCTGCATGGATTTCCTCTGCATATTGTGTTTGATCGGGGCATCCAATTCACATCAAACTTCTGGAGAGCCCTCTGTAAACTTCTAGACGTGAAATTGGACTTTTCATCTGCGTACCATCCGCAATCCAATGACTAAGTTGAAGGAATTAACCAAGTGCTTGAAAATTATCTTTGTCATTTTATATCTGCACAACATGACAACTCGGTACATCTCCTTCCATGGGCTGAATTCTCAAATAATAATCACACGAGTGAATCTACTACTACCTCTCCTGTTTTTATTGTCTACAGCCAACACCCTCAAGTCCCTTTTCTGCTACCTGCCTCATCTCAAGTTCCTGCAGCTTATGTTTCCTATAGAAATTTTCTGCAGATCTGGCAGCAAACCAAGTCTGCGATCCTGCAGGCGGTGGATTGCATGAAGAATTATGCAGATATGAAAAGTAGGCTGCTTCCCCAGTTCCTTCCGGGTGTTAAGGTTTGGCCATCTCCTAAGAATATTCACCTAAAGATTCCCTCCTACAAATTTACTACTAGGTTCCTCTGTCCCTTTGAAGTCTTGTAACAGATAAATCCTGTGTCATACAAGCTACGTTTGCCTCCTACTCTCAAAATTCCCAATTCCTTTCATGTGTCCTTCCTGAAATCTGTGGTCCCCAACTGTTACAGCAAGCCCTCAGACTTTGCTACTGCTCCTAGAGGTTCAGCTGATGTCTTTGAAGTTAAAAAGATTCTGAATTCGAAGAAGGTTGGAGGGAGGACCTTTTTTCTTGTGGACTAGAAAGGTTTTGGTCCTGAGGAGAGATACTGGGAACCTAAAGAGTACATTGATGCTCCCGTTCTCATAAAAAAATTCCTCTCGGACCTAAGAAGAGGGGGCATAAGGGGGTTACTGTAGCACCGACGACTGCGGACCTGACCCATTCCAGCGGCTGTGGCCGTCAGCCTGTACATCCTCACCGCCGGTGTCATCTGCCTTCTCCCTTTGGATGCTAGTGCACTCTGCCTCCGTGCCCGTTGGAGGCGTGTGCGCTCTGGCTGTTTCTTAAAGGGCCAGTGCATGCACCAGGAATATTGCCCCCAGCCTATCCCTGCATACCCTGGACTACATAAGGAACTCTGCCCACTTTCCCAGTGCCTGAGCAATGTTGTTTCTAACTAAGTGTTTGTCTGAGAAGTTCTGCATCCTGTTTCCTGAATCCTGTGTCCGTGACTAGTTCTGTATCCTGTGTCCGTGATTATACTGTATCCTGAGTCCAGTGTCCGTGACCAGTCCTGTATCCGTATCCAATCCTGTATCCTGAATCCAATTTCCTGCTTCCGGTAACCCAGCACCAGACTGCTTCCAGTATTCCGACACCAACCTGATTCCGGTAATCCAGCACAAGCTTGTATCCGCTACCATCAACCAGTGACTGTATTATAACTGTCTTGCCAGCAGCTACTCTGTTACGGCGGAATAGCCCAGTGGACGTTACATCAGTTATAAAACATTCCTGATAACTTGCAATATGTCAAGTGTAGAAAAAGTTAGGGAGCAATCTCTTATTCATCCACAAGATAATAGAAAGATAGATAGAAAGAATATATAAATTAAGGAAGTCATCGCTCAAAATATATATTAGACTGAAATTTAGACGAGTGTTCCAACAGACACTCACTCCGGGAATTTTATCTAGATGCTAATCATAGATTAGATCAATATATACACTACCGTTCAAAAGTTTGGGGTCACCCAGACAATTTTGTGCTTTCCATGAAAACTCACACTTATATTTATCAAATGAGTTGCAAAATGACTAGAAAATATAGTCACGACATTGACAAGGTTAGAAATAATGATTTTTATTTGAAATAATAATTTTCTCCTTCAAACTTTGCTTTCGTCAAATAATGCTCCATTTGCAGCAATTACAGCATTGCAGACCTTTGACATTCTATCTGTTAATTTGCTGAGGTAATCGGGAGAAATTTCACCCCATGATTCCAGAAGCCCCTCCCACAAGTTGGATTGGCTTGATGGGCACTTCTTCCGTACCATACGGTCAAGCTGCTCCCACAACAGCTCTATGGGGTTGAGATCTGGTGACTGCGCTGGCCACTCCATTACAGATAGAATACCAGCTGCCTGCTTCTTCACTAAATAGTTCTTGCATCATTTGGAGGTGCTTTGGGACATTGTCCTGTTGTAGGATGAAATTGGCTCCAATCAAGCGCTGTCCACAGGGTATGGCACGGCGTTGCAAAATGGAGTGATAGCCTTCCTTATTCAAAATCCCTTTTACCTTGTACAAATCTCCCACTTTACCAGCACCAAAGCAACCCCAGACCATCACATTACCTCCACCATGCTTGACAGATGGCGTCAGGCACTCTTCCAGCATCTTTTCAGTTGTTCTGCGTCTCACAAATGTTCTTCTGTGTGATCCAAACACCTCAAACTTCGATTCGTCTGTCCATGACACTTTTTTCCAATCTTCCTCTGTCCAATGTCTGTGTGCTTTTGCCCATATTAATCTTTTCCTTTTATTAGCCAGTCTCAGATATGGCTTTTTCTTTGCCACTCTGCCCTGAAGGCCAGCATCCCAGAGTCGCCTCTTCACTGTAGACGTTGACACTGGCGTTTTGCGGGTACTATTTAATGAAGCTGCCAGTTGAGGACCTGTGAGGCATCTATTTCTCAAACTAGAGACTCTAATGTACTTGTCTTGTTGCTCAGTTGTGCAGCGGGGCCTCCCACTTCTCTTTCTACTCTGGTTAGAGCCTGTGTGTGCTGTCCTCTGAAGGGAGTAGTACACACCGTTGTAGGAAATCTTCCGTTTCTTGGCAATTTCTCACATAGAATAGCCTTCATTTCTAAGAACAAGAATAGACTGTCGAGTTTCACATGAAAGCTCTCTTTTTCTAGCAATTTTGAGAGTTTAATCGAACCCACAAAAGTAATGCTCCAGATTCTCAACTAGCTCAAAGGAAGGTCAGTTTTATAGCTCCTCTAAACAGCAAAACTGTTTACAGCGGTGCTAACATAATTGCACAAGGGTTTTCAAGTGTTTTCTAATCATCCATTAGCCTTCTAACACAGTTAGCAAACACAATGTACCATTAGAACACTGGAGTGATGGTTGCTGGAAATGGGCCTCTATACACCTATGAAGATATTGCATTAAAAACCAGACGTTTGCAGCTAGAATAGTCATTTAGCACATTGACAATGTATAGAGTGTATTTCTGATTAATTTAATGTTATCCTCATTGAAAAAAACTGTGCTTTTCTTTCAAAAATAAGGAAATTTCGAAGTGACCCTAAACTTTTGAACGGTAGTGTATATCGGAGAGGAATAAAAAAAAACAAAAAACAGATATTGCTTGTATGTTCAAAAATACTCTTCTGAGGTTTATTGCTAAACTCAATTACAATAATATCATTCAAAAGGGGTGTAAGCTTGAGGTTAACCAATCAGAGGCAATATGACAATAATTCAGATTCAGCCAATAGCATACAATGAGAATATTTCATATTCAGCCAATTACAGGTATACATTACATTTTAAATATAATATTATAATTCTTCATTAGATGCTGACATCAGGTTTTCAGCTGGCTTATTTCTCTTGGCAAGAATATAATAGTTTTGTTCTTCTAAGATGGAGGTGTTTTAGGGAGTTTCATTCCCACACATAGAAATGTTGCAACCAATGCCGTAAGAAGTATACATAGAGATAACATATTTCTTGCAGACCCAAGCAGAACTAAGAGGGGGGGGGGTCATGAGAAGGTCATTATAGGGTGGAATAGAATTTGACCTGCTTGATAATTCACAATGTAATTTAATACAGAGAATACAAGCAAATTGACTATCCATCACAAACCCCCCTTTTTCTCATATTAAATTACAGAAATTATATATTATGATTATAAACCTCAAACAATATATTCAATAGGGCCACAACTTAATAATATAAATAATATAATGCCATCACCAATCTCAGTATTTCCCCTCAGGTTTTGGATCCCATCAGTGCATTTACAAGTCCTGTATATCTTCATCCTCTTCCGTCTTCTGCTCTTCACTGACTGTCACCCTAAGGGTATGTTCACACGGCAGCGTACAATACGCCTAAAATTACTCACGTTTTTCGCGGCGTCAATTACGGACGTAATTGGAGCTGTTTTTCAATGGAGTCAATGAGAAACGGCTCCAATTATGTCTCAAGAAGTGACATGCACTTCTGTGACGCGGACGTCTTTTTACGCGCCGTCTTTTGACAGCGACGCGTAAAAAAAAAGCCTGTGTGCACAGAGCATCGTAACCCCATTGATTTCAATGGGCAGATGTTTGCCGGCGGTTTGGAGCCGTATTTTCCGAAGTAAATCTAGGCATAAAACGCCTGAATTAAATCCGTAAATAGGGCGTGTGAACATACCCTTAGGGTAACCCACACAATAATGGAGTCAGACTGTACGGTGGTGTCCAGTGGGGGATTTATTATTACCCACCTCCTGGTCACTTACATATTAAAATACTTGGATGCTGCTAACAGGTTCACTCAGGTCTTTGGCCTTTGCTTTACTTTGACAATTACTGAAGTCATCTGTCAGTCACTGTCTCTTGTTAGTATACATCACCGGGCTGTACACAGCACCTCATACTGTGAGCCTGTGGCGAATTCCCTCGTAAGCAGATTATTATTATGATTAGCACAAACCCTCCGCATCTATCCTCTTCCATCGGCAAGTTGCTTGTCTGCGCGGCTGCTTAGAATTGTGACACTGCCTTTAGATCATGACAAACACATTGTATTGGCTCAGGCTGTGCCTGCCGCATCTCAGTGATGGAGTTCATCATGTTAAAAGTCTTTTAGTTCATGTTTATTGGCACTTGCTGGGGACCCAACCTTTGTCAATTGTTAAAATAAATGCTCATCTGGTGATAACAATATCTGCATAATATAAAAGTTGTTCTACGTACATACAATAACAATGTCAATACCCTTAATCTAAATCAAACAAACACCTTTTTTATAAGAAAAACTTCTCTGTCCCACTGGACAGGGCACCTAGAAAATGTGTAGCTACTGGGTACATTTTATTTTGCACTTGGTGTTACTCTTTTCAGTGGGATTTGTAGCTCCTACACGCAGAAATATTCACAGATTCCATATGTTTATCTGACAAGTGTCTCAAACCAATTCTTTCTCTTACCTACTCTAAGATTCAAATTAACACCTTTATACATATATCGAATATCTTAGGAAGCTAAAAACAACTTGTTTTACCTGGGAAGGCCTCTTAAGGTCTCTACGTGGGAGTTGGGTATGATGATAAAGTTGGCACCGGTCTGCCAGGACTGTTCTGTTGGTAAATCAAACAGCTCTAACAGAATTAAGCAGCAACAACTGTAAAACTTGGGGCATACCAATTAGATCTTACCAAATTGATCCTTGCAGTCTTGGAGACATATCTGAGGTCACACGGCATCAATGAAAGTGCCATCAAGTGCCTTGGGTGCTACCGGTTTACCTTCCTTTATCCGTCCACATTCTGTTAGAATCTGATTTTCACGCCTTCCGCTCCCAGTTGGACACTTCCCGTGGAGAACAATATTCTCATCGCATAATCATTAATTGATCTTAATCAGATAATTCAATTGAAGAAAAACATTAATAATGACATCTTTACGGTGTTACATAAACACTGTTTTTTCTTCTTTTTATATATATATATATACTGCACAGAATTTTATTATCACACAGCTGGTTCAATCCTCAGCAAAACGGAATAATATTGTGCAATGGGAATCTACTTCCACTGAGAAGTTATCATTTACAAATAATAACACTGAGACATGCCTCCAATGGTCCAATTCTAAGGCACGCTGATCTAGAACTTTATATAAAACTTAACCACAGTATTTAATATTCCCTCAACACTTCTTAATTACAGTTATCAAACAAACTAACTTTAGGATATCATCTAGAGAGCTGCTAATATCTTAGTCATTGTACAAACACCAGTTCAATACTTGGAAGAAAACAATTTCCCTGTCACTACAGACAACTTCTGCGGTGGGTAAAATACTGGCCAGGCTTCAGGCCACTCTGAGAACAGGTCTACACATACAAGCACATTTTCATACACACCTACCTCGGGTAGTTGTATGTTCTGCAGTCGCTGGAACGGGTAATCTGGCCGGGGTGCACTTTTCACAGGTACCTTTGCTGTTTTACCTATGTCATGCCGTGCGCATATCATGCAGGCTGCTACAAACCTAGCAGTGGCATTATTGAATCCAGGGACAAGCCAATTTGCTGACACCTGGCAGCACATACTCTACCCGCCAGGTGTGTCATCTCTTGCGCTCTCAATTGGCTTACCCGATGATCCAACTTAGGTCCTACTACCAATGGGCCCATAATTGTGGGCGATTCCAAAAACTTACCTGGAGTCAGTGTTGGCCGTCTTACATTTTGCCAGGTTACAAGCCTCAGCGAGCACCTCCAGCTCTGCTCCTTGAGATGAACAAGAAGGTGAGAGTAGTCTCTGGATGATTTACCTCGTGCATCATGACTACCGTGTATCCTGTCTTGTACATACTGTATATGATGAAGTATCTTTACATTACAAATTTACATTGGGAACCCATGTTGCATATAGTCAAACTATTTAAAAAGGGTGGAGTCTTATTTTTCCACACTCATCTGATAATTCAGAACACTTGAGAATCCAACCCCCATCAGGTCCTATAGATGCCTGATTAATACCACAAACAAACAAAAATAATTTTACTAAAATCTGGCATAAAACTAACAATGTTCAGAAAATTTTCACCTCCTTCTCATCTAAATCTGTAAAGACTCATCTGTGAGTGACGTCACCTCGGCCTCTTGTGCAGATTTGTTGGAGGGGGATGGTCTCTTACACAATACCTCATATTGGGTGGTGACTACAGGACAGCATACCCAGTGCCAAATTTGCCGTTCTGGAAGAATCTGGAACCATCTACACAGAAAAACTCAAATTCTGGGTTACTCTCTTATTGTAATGACGGGGTAGGGAGACAGACAGGTGAGCCCTAATCTACCCGTCACTCAGTCCCTGCCAACTTGCACGGCCCATCCTAGGCGACGGCGTACAACTGGGCGACGGTCCCTACGCTCAATATGTACACGACAGACAAACAGACAAGGGTACACAGAAGCTAAGGGAAATGGGGCAGTTGCTCACGGCAACACCGTGAGCAACAAGAAAAGTGAACAAGCCGAGTCAAACCAGGAGTGTACGAGGTACCAAACGCAGAGCAGGAGAGTATTCATGAAAGCAGGTTCAATATGAAGCAGAGGACAATAGTACAAGCAGCAGCAGCGCCAGGAAACAGGCAGAATCACAGGCAAAGGAGGACAGGAAATGAAGGTATAAATAGACAGAGGGCGGGAGCTAGCTCCGTCTGGCCAGGCTGTGATAGGCTCTCCCACTTCTCAGCCTCCCAGCCCGAGTGGTAGATGATCGAGTCACTCTATCAGACTTAGGAGCAGGTGCAGACTGATTAACCACGGGCGTCGACACAGAAGCTGTGTCTGGCAGATCCTTTACAGTACCCCCCCTTTTATGAGGGGCCACTGGACCCTTTCTAGGTGGACCTGGCTTATTGGGGAACCAAAGATGGAACCTCCTGAGCAATACCCCAGCGTGAACATCCCGGGCGGTTACCCAAGTCCTCTCCTCAGGCCCGTATCCTCTCCAATGGACCAGGTACTGGAGGGAGCCTTGGACCATCCTGCTGTCCACAATCTTGGCCACCTCGAATTCTACCCCTTCAGGGGTGAGAACAGGGACCGAAGGTTTCCTCGAGGTAGCCAAGGATGGGGAGCAGCGTTTCAGGAGGGAGGCATGAAACACATCGTGTATTCGAAAAGACGGGGGTAACTCCAGTCGGAAGGAGACAGGGTTAAGGACTTCAATGACCTTGTATGGCCCTATATACCGGGGAGCTAATTTTTTGGACGGGACTTTAAGGCGCAAATTTTTTGAAGACAGCCACACCAGATCCCCGACCACAAACAAGGGGTTAGCAGAACGTCTTCTATCTGCCTTAGTCTTTTGTATGCTCTGGGACGCCTCTAGGTTCTTCTGAACCTGGGCCCAGACTGTGCATAGTTCCCGATGAATGATATCTACCTCGGGATTGTTGGAACCACCAGGTGAAACGGAGGAGAACCGTGGATTAAACCCAAAATTACAGAAAAAGGGGGAGACCCCTGGCAAGTTACTGACCCGGTTATTAAGGGAAAATTTGGCGAGGGAAAAGAAGGAGACCCAATCATATTGACAGTCAGAGATAAAACACCTTAAATATTGTTCTAGAGACTGATTAGTCCGCTCGGTTTGGCCATTAGTTTCAGGATGGAAGGCCGAGGAGAAGGACAGATCAATCTCCAACTTTTTACAGAAAGCTCTCCAAAACAATGAAACAAATTGTACCCCTCTGTCAGAAACTATATTGACAGGATCCCCATGGAGACGCAGGATGTGTTTGACAAACAAGGTAGCTAACGTCTTAGCATTGGGTAGTTTCTTGAGGGGCACAAAGTGGCACATCTTACTGAAGCGGTCTACTACAACCCACACCACCGACTTGCCTTGAGATGGAGGCAGATCGGTGATAAAATCCATGGAGATATGGGTCCAAGGTCTCTGGGGAATGGGCAAAGAACATAGTAAGCCCGCTGGTCGGGACCTGGGAGTCTTGGACCTAGCACAAATTTCACAAGCGGCGACGTAGGCCTTAACGTCTTTAGGCAACCCAGGCCACCAATAGTTTCTGGCAATGAGGTGCTTGGTACCCACGATGCCTGGATGACCAGATAGTGCAGAGTCATGATTTTCCCTGAGTACCCTTAGCCGGAATTGCAGGGGAACAAATAGCTTTTTCTCAGGAAGGTTCCCGGGAGCTGAACCTTGATCAGCCGCAATTTCGGTGGCTAAGTCAGAATCAACAGAGGATATTATTATACCTGGGGGCAAAACACAAGCAGGATCTTCCTCCGAAGTAGGGCTGGCCATGAAACTACGCGACAGTCTTAACATTTTTAGACCCAGCCCTATAGGTGACCAAAAAGTTGAATCTAGCAAAAAACAACGCCCATCGAGCTTGTCTCGGGTTTAGCCTCCGGGCAGATTCTAGGAAAACCAGATTCTTGTGGTCGGTAAGGACCGTTACCTGGTGCCTAGCCCCCTCCAAGAAGTGGCGCCACTCTTCAAATGCCCATTTATTGGCTAAGAGTTTGCGGTTGCCAATGTCATAGTTACTTTCAGTGGGCGAGAACATCCTGGAGAAGTAGGCTCAGGGACGGAGATGGGTGAGGGACCTGGTACCCTGGGACAAGACAGCACCCACTGCCACCTCGGAGGTGTCAACCTCCACGATGAATGGCTCCATTTGGTTAGGCTGAATCAGCACTGGAGCCGAGATAAAGCACTTCTAAAGGATCTCAAAAGCCTGGGCCGCCTCCGGAGGACAGTGGAGGAGATCAGCACCTTTGCGAGTAAGATCCGTAAGAGGCTTAGCGATGACCGAGAAGTTACCAATAAATCTCCTGTAATAATTAGCAAACCCCAGGAAGCACTGTAACGCCTTCAGGGAGGCAGGTTGGACCCATTCAGCCACAGCCTGAACCTTGGCAGGGTCCATGCGGAATTCATTAGGAGTGAGGATTTGACCCAAAAATTGTATCTCCTGCACCCCAAACACACATTTTTCGGATTTAGCAAACAGTTTGTTTTCTTGAAGGACCTGGAGCACCTTCCTGAAATGCTCAATGTGGGAGGACCAGTCCTTGGAAAACACAAGTATGTCATCAAGGTACACTACAAGAAATACCCCCAGGTAGTCTCTTAAAATCTCATTTATGAAATTCTGGAAGACCGTGGGAGGATTACACAACCCAAAGGGCATGACGAGGTATTCGAAATGACCTTCGGGCGTGTTAAACGCAGTCTTCCACTCATCCCCCTCTCTGATGCGGATAAGGTTATAAGCCCCCCGTAGATCAAACTTAGAGAACCATTGGGCCCCCTGAACCTGATTGAAGAGATCAGGAATCAAAGGAAGGGGATACTGGTTCCTTACAGTGACCTTATTCAAGTTTCGGTAATCGATGCACGGCCTAAGACCACCATCCTTCTTCCCTACGAAGAAGAAGCCCGCACCTACCGGAGAAGTAGAGGGGCGAATGTAACCCTTGGCAAGGCATTCCTGGATATACTCTCTCATGGCTTCACGTTCGGGACAAGAGAGATTAAATATCCTACCCTTAGGGAGCTTAGCTCCTGGTACCAAATCGATAGCGCAATCGCATTCTCTATGAGGAGGTAACACTTCGGAGGCCTTTTTAGGAAAAACATCAGCAAAGTCCTGAATAAACTCAGGTAGAGTGTTCACCTCCTCATGGAGAGAAATAAAATTAACAGAAAAACATGACGTCATGCATTCATTACCCCATTTGGTAAGATCCCCAGTATTCCAGTTAAACGTGGGATTATGCATCTGCAACCAGGGAAGGCCTAAAACCAAATCGGACGATAATCCCTGCATCACCAGTACAGAGCACTTCTCCAAATGCATGGAGCCAATAAGGAGTTCAAAAACAGGGGTATGCTGTGTAAAATAACCATTTGCAAATGGAGTGGAGTCGATACCCACTACCGGGACAGGTTTAGGCAAATCAATCAATGGCATAGCTAGAGACATAGCAAATTCCACAGAAATAATATTAGCAGAAGACCCTGAATTCACAAAGGCACTGCCGGTAGCAGACCTACCCTCAAAAGAGACCTGAAAGGGAAGCAAGATCTTATTAGGTTTCATATTTACGGGAAATACCTGTGCGCCCAAGTGACCTCCCCGATGCTCAATTAGGCGCGGAAGTTCTTCCGGCTGCTTATTTTTACGCCTAGGACAGTTGTTCACTTGATGCTTGTCGTCCCCACAGTAGAAGCAGAGACCATTCTTCTTGCGGAGCTCTCTACGTTGTTGGGGAGACACGGAGGCACCGAGTTGCATTGGTTCATCCGAGTTTTCCGTGGAAGAACGAAGCAACGGAACCTCGGGAGCCATCATTGGGGAGCCAGAGGAGAAAGCACAAAAACGTTCAAGTCGTCGTTCCCTGAGACGTCGGTCAAGACGTACCGCTAAAGCCATAACCTGAACTAGAGAGTCAGAAGATGGATAGCTAACTAACAGGTCTTTCAGGGCATTCGACAGACCCAATCTAAACTGGCACCTCAAGGCAGGGTCATTCCACCGAGAAGCTACACACCTGTTCCTAAAGTCAGAACAGTACTCCTCAACGGGTCTCTTACCCTGATGTAAGGTCACCAGCTGACTCTCGGCAAAGGCAGTCTTGTCAGTCTCGTCATATATGAGCCCGAGAGCAGAAAAAAAAAGATCAACAGAGGAAAGTTCAGGGGCATCAGGAGCCAAGGAGAAGGCCCATTCTTGGGGCCCGTCCTGGAGCCGGGACATAATTATACCCACTCGCTGGCTCTCAGAACCTGAGGAGTGGGGCCTTAGATGGAAATAGAGCCTGCAACTCTCCCGGAAGGAGAAAAAAGTCTTCTGGTCCCCTGAGAACGGGTCAGGCAACTTGAGGTGGGTTCAAGAGGTGAGGTGAGGGGCACTACCAGGGTAGCAACATGCTGGTTGTCCCTCTGAGCCAGGGCTTGGACTTACATCGACTTACCTGCAAACGCCGATGCTGCTGCAGAATCAACTGTAGCCTCTGGTGCCGATGTGTCCTCGCTCGTCCGACACGATGCAGGACCTGGGGCAGGAAGTGAGTGACGTCACAGCGTGATCTCTCGAGAACACACTGTGTGTCTGTGCACTGCCAGAAGCTGGGCGTTGTGAAGAGAAGTGGATGATACTTCTCTTCACAACGCCCAGCTAGTAAAAGAAGTAAACACACCCAGATGTACGCACATAATACACGCCCACTTGGACTTTAACTTTAAACACGCCCAGTTGTACTTTAGAAAGCCTCATTTGCATAAATATAAAAATATAAAAATGGTCATAACTTAAAAAGTTACTCTTATCTACATTGCAGCGCCTATCTGCTGCAATAGGAGATAGGGGTTGCAAAATCTGGTGACAGAGCCTCTTTAAGCATTGAAGCCCTTGTGGTACTACAGGATATTATTTACAAATATCCAACTTTTCTGTCACCTACAGACAGTCAGTACCTCATCCAAACAATTTCAGGGCAAACCGGCAACAGAATAACTTTATGATCCTTAACGATTTTACACAACAGCTAAATAACACATTACAAAAGATCAACACAAGTTTGTTCGCACTGTCCCAGCTGCAATTGTCACTTTTCTGGTTAACAACATTATTGCCGGCAAAAATTCTCTCATGTCTTTCTTATCAACAATTCAAGATTTACACATCTTCAACAACAACTCAAGATCACGTACGCACCTGCAAACATTCATCACACAAAAAGTTTTTAACATACCTTTTTGGATCCATTCTTTCATACCATTCCTGGCTACATTTCCCGGCATCCAGAAGATGTGATGTCGCGACAGCCAAAATTTCAAGGCTTACACAATATGTGTGAAAGGTTGTGTAGGAATAAGCTCCTTATTCTTCACACCACGTGCCTCACATCAGAAAATGGAAGAACTTTATTTTTTATTATTGTTGGCAAAGTATAGTTTTGGTATTGAGAATCATAATCCCTAACACACTTGAAGACCCCGATAGTTGGTGGGCAAGAGAATTACATTTTCTAACAGATTGCCAGATGACAACAAAACACCCGTTTTTTCCCCAACTATCTAAATCTTATAGAAATATAGTTTAAATATTCATTATTATAATCTTTATTAGAAAAACCAAAAAAGGACAAACCACACTCAAGTTAAAAATACAAAGCAATCTGTCGGAAAGGGTACACACACTGACACAGCTGTGTCTAAGGCCTTATTCACACGAACGTGTTATACATCCGTGCTACGCGTGTGATTTTCACGCGCGTCGCACGGACCTATGTTACTGAATGGGGCCGTTCAGACTGTCAGTGAATTTTACTCAGCGTATGGGGGCTGCGTGAAACTCATGACATGTCCTATATTTGCCCGTGTTTCGCGCTGCACGCACCCATTGAAGTCAATGGGTGTGTGCAAATCGCGCTCGGCACACGGAATCACTTTCGGGTGCCGCGCGTGATTCGCGCAACAGCAGTAAAAGGAATGAATGAAAACAGAAAAACACCACCTGCTTTTCTGTTTGTAAACATAAAACCAGAGTGTCATCATGATGCCGGCTGAGCGAAAATCACGCAGCCGCGCACCATATGCTGATGACACACGGACCTTATGCACGCGCAAAACGCAGCATTTTTTGCGCGCACAAAACGGACACCTCCGTGTGAATAAGGCCTAAGTCTTATTTTACTGTCAAGAAGATTGTGGCGAGCAGATAGCTAGTGATTGATGTCCACGGCTATAGTGCATTGTATCTGTCAATTTTAATCTAACTGCCAGAGAATTGCTTTCAGCTAAAATCCAAGAAAGCCCCCCCGACATGTTTCGCTACACATGTAGCATCTTCAGGGGTTTATGGGCCAGTGACGGCACGCTCCAAACTTACCCCATTTATAATCTTGAAGTGACGTACAAGGGGATGTGTCAATATAACCAACCAATCAGAAGAGGTCTAGAAGGTCGAGCGCTTCTATCGCGTGATTGATGTACAAATAATCCAGTTATAAGTCTAATAGACCATCTAAGCAGAAGGACATGCCTGCGCATGCGCATATGTGCTTTGCATTCGTTCGGTATCTAATTGTTGAATAGCTTCCGAAGCGCATGCTCTAATCTCTATACTACACAAAGTATCGGTATAGAAGTCCAAATTCTGGTTTTTTGACAACCCCAATATAGAGATAGATAGATAGATTATAGATAGATAGATAGATAGATAGATAGATAGATAGATAGATAGATAGATAGATAGATAGATAGATAGATAGATAGATAGATTATAGATAGATAGATAGATAGATAGATAGATAGATAGATAGATAGATAGATAGATATGAGATAGATAGATAGATAGATAGATAGATAGATAGATAGATATGAGATAGATAGATAGATAGATAGATAGATAGATAGATAGATAGATATGAGATAGATAGATAGATAGATAGATAGATAGATAGATGATAGATAGATAGATAGATAGATAGATAGATATGAGATAGATAGATAGATAGATAGATAGATAGATAGATAGATAGATAGATAGATAGATAGATAGATAGATAGATAGATAGATAGATAGATGATAGATAGATAGATAGATAGATAGATAGATAGATAGATAGATAGATAGATAGATAAATAGATGATAGATAGATAGATAGATAGATAGATAGATAGATAGATAGATAGATAGATAGATAGATAGATAGATAGATAGATAGATAGATAGATAGATAGATATGAGATAGATAGATAGACAGACAGACAGATAGATAGATAGATAGATAGATAGATAGATAGATAGATAGATAGATGATAGATAGATAGATAGATAGATAGATATTAGATAGATAGATATATAGATAGATAGATAGATAGATAGATAGATAGATAGATAGATAGATAGATAGATAGATAGATAGATAGATAGATAGATGATAGATAGATAGATAGATATTAGATAGATAGATATATAGATAGATAGATAGATAGATATGAGATAGATAGATAGATAGATAGATAGATAGATAGATAGATAGATAGATAGATAGATAGATAGATAGATAGATAGATAGATAGATAGATAGATATGAGGATAACTAGATAGATAGATAGATAGATAGATAGATAGATAGATAGATAGATAGATAGATAGATAGATAGATAGATAGATGATAGATAGATAGATATGCGATAGATAGATATGAGATAGATAGATAGATAGATAGATAGATAGATAAATATTTATGTTTGTAGATATGGGATACATAGATAGGGCAGGCCAGCAAATGTTTATTACAATCAGTCATATAACATTTATAATAATCTGCCATGTTAAATATAAAACAAAAAATTACTGTAGTAAGCAATATATTTTCTGTCCACAAGATGTGACTCTTAGACCTCGGTTTGAGCTGCTCTACCCAAAGTAGACTTCACAGTCACAAAGCTTTCTAAGTTTACAATGGTTCCTAGTTATGGTGGCTCATACCTAAGGGGGATAATTACATACGACAGTTACATGCTTTATAGTTTGTAAGGTTTAATAATAAATCATGTTCTTCCACTTCAGCCTATTATCCTGCAATGGTGATCCGGAGGAAGGCAAAAACCCCTATAAGGCAGAAGCCAATTTTCTTCATCTTAGGTAAAAAAAAATCATTCCTGACCACAAATCTTGCAATCATAATAAAACCCTGGATCAGCGATCCATCTCAAGAAATTTAGTAAAATAACTTTTATTATTATTACACTCGACATGTGGGCAAAGGGGCTTACACCAAGATGCTGTTGAAGTAGTATCATAATTTGTAACATACGTCCTTCCAGTTTAACTAGTGGGGGACAGACAGCTGAGGGCCCCTGTGCAAAAATAGTATATGGGTATATGGCCCCTTGCTCTCCAATATTTCATAAAAATCACACTCTTATGTCTCTCTAAAAATCCATCATAAATTGTTAGCCATTCAATTCATCATCTCAGGCATTTAAATGCAATCTAACAGGCAGAAGAAGGTTTCTTTAAAGTGACAGTGGGCCCCCTTACCTACTGGGCCCCTGTGCAGCTGCACTGGGTACACAAGTGGTATGTTCACCCCTGAGTTTAACATATTATTTTGCAATGTTGATCTAGAGGAAGGCAAAACCCTGAAGATGCAAAAGCCAATTTTCCTATTTTAGGAAAAATATCCTTCCCAAGTCTGGGTCATTAACTCATCTAGAATAATCTAGTGTAGCGCCGGTGGCTGCTGAACACATCTCCCCCCCCCCATGGCCACAGCCGTCGGTCTGTCCATACTCGCCAGCATCTCCCTTTTCCTTCTCAGGGATGCTGGTGTGCTCTGTTCTCTTCCTCTTCTACTGCTCTGTGTGTCCATAGGGTGCGCACACTCTTGCTGTGTCTTAAAGGGCCAGCTCGCACCAGTCTATCCCTGCACACCCACGGCTTTATAAGTAGGCCTATCCTCTGCCCCAGTGCCTGAGAAACGTTGGACAAACCTTGCGTTATCCTACGAAGGTTCCTGTATCCCGTTTCACTTATCCTGTGTCCGTATCCAGTAATTCAGCACCAGCAGGTGTCCAGTAATCCTACACCAGCGTGTGTCCAGTAATCCAGCACCAGCCTCTATCCAGTAATCTGGCACCAGCCTATGTCCAGTAATTCTGCACTGGCCTGTATCTAGTAATCCGACACAAGCCTGTATCCAGTAATCCGACACAAACGTGTATCCAGTAATCCAGCACCAGCCTGTATTCAGTAATCTGGCAGCAGCCTGTGTCCAGCAATTCTGCACTAGCCTGTATCTAGTAATCCGACACTAGCCTGTATCCAGTAATCCAGCACCAGCCTGTATCCAGTAATCCAGCTACCTGTTACCTGCCTGTATCTAGCTAACTGTTACTTGCCTGTATCCAGCTACCTCTTACCTGCCTGTGCCCAGCTACCTGTGGCCTGTTATGTGCTGCCAACTGCTACTTTCATCTGTGGAGTAGTCCAGAGGGTCTACAACCCACTGGACATTACATCTAGTAACCAGAACTTGTAATATCATTACGCTCAGGAAAGGTATTGAGGCCTCTCTTGTACTCCTTTAGTGAATTCACCATAACAACTTCCTCCTACAGATTGTGCCATAGTATTACTGCTCTTACAGTAAAGAATCCTCTTCTTTGTTTATATAAAAAACATCTTTTCTCCACACGTAGAGGATGCCCCCTTGTTATAGTTACTGTTATGGTTATGAAGAGGTGATGAGAGAAATCTCTGTATTGATCTTTGATATATTTATACATAGTTATTAGGTCACCCGACACCAATATTTTTTTCTGGACTCTATACCGCTAATCATGATAATCTGAGTACATTTGTCCTCACATTATATTTATTTCTTCAGTTGCCGCCTTTGTACGTGCTCAAGCTGATAATATTTCCCCCTCCTAATCCATATAAGTAACCACCAATATCTTTGGATAGTAGTTTACGTAAATATGAGACTCCCCCAGATCCCAAATCTTATAAATACAGTCGTCCTATGTCAAGGTGTATTCCTGATATCCTGACTAAATGACTGGCTTCAGAAAATCAGATTGCCAAAGAAAGTCAGGAGTTATGTGCAGTGGCGGATTACCATAAAGGCGTTTGGGGTAGACACCTGGATCCAAAGTTCCAGGGGACCCATTGCTGCACAAACAGTTAAAGCAGATGCAGACTAGTTGCGTTTATTGCTGCAAATTGCAGCTTAAAACTGCAACAAAACTGCTTTGTGCAGGATCTGCAGACATAAGGTCACATGATCATGTGGGGGCAGGTCTTATTACTGATGAAGACCCACAGGCATAAGGTCACATGACCATGTGGGTAGGTCCTGAAGCCAGAAAGAAAAGAAGCAAAGCTCCACAGAGAAGAGTAGGACCTGCTATATAAGTGTATGGGGTCTACCTTGGGCCCACCAGAGAAAATAGTTCTTGGGTCGCACCCGACAGCTATATAGAAATAATGCGACCACTCTTAATTGTGTAGTAAAACGTGTGCAGTAAACCAAAGACCAATATTACCACCACATAGTAACCATATAGTGGTAGACACCAGTCCTACACAAGCGCTCTGCAGAACATATAAATTAAAGGAGTTTTCCCATCTTAGACATTTATGGCATATCCACACGAAATGACAAAAACATCTCATAGATGTGGGCCCCAGCTCTGGGACCCGCACCTATATATCTAGAACTGACCTCAGAATCCAGGTGGAGACTAGTGGAGAGAGGGTTGCGCGTGCGCACAGCTCTACCCATTCTGTTCAATGGGAGTTACGGAAACAGCCGAGCAAGAGCTGTTCGGCTGTTTCCATTAACAAGCATACAACAGAATAGAGAGAGCAGCGTGCACGCGTAACCCTCTCACCGCTGGTCTCCGCCTGGATTCTATTGCATCTATCATTTTTGCCATTTCCTGTGGATATGCCATAAATGTCTAAGATGGGAAAACTCCTTTAACCCCTTCCCGCTTTGGCCACTTTTGACCTTCCTGACAGAGCCTCATTTTTTAAATCTGACATGTTTCACTTTATGTGGTAATAAATTCGGAATGCTTTTACCTATCCAAGCAATTCTGAGATTGTTTTCTTGTGACACATTGGACTTTCTGTTATTGTTAAAATTTGCTCGGTACATTTAGTATTTAATTGTGAAAAACACCAACATTTTGTGAAAAATTGCAAAAATTAGCATTTTCTAAATTTAAATGTATCTGCTTGTAAGATAGGCAGTTATACCCAGTGGTGGATCATCATATGGGTTGTACGGGCAACCGCCCGGGGCCTACGGCTCCCAGGGGGCCCATGGCCGCCCGGACCGCACATCATTTAAAAAAAGTAGCAATGCAACGCGCTAGCGCTGCTAATGGGTAGGAGGGGCGGGCTGGAATGGAATAGGGGCGCACCGGCCGGTTTGCTGTCTCACTGAGGGGACGGTGGCGCAACTGAAACCAGCCGCCGCCATCCCCTCCTGCATTAATTGTACGCAGGTACAATTACATGTATAAGTGCTGAATGGGCGGGTACGTTCCGTGCCCGACCATACAGCGCCTTACAATGACGCTGATTTGCAGGGCAGAATGAGTTGTCCCGTCAATTAGCACCTTTCAACAGAGTTGTCCCCTCTGGGACTCACACCTATCTCTAGAATGGGGCCCCCTAAACCCCGTTCTACCTCTTTCTGCTCTCACTGCCTCCTGGTCACTTCCTGACTTCATGGTCGGCAGTTACGATAACAGCGTATCATGCTGAGCTTTACTTTTTCTGTAAGTCCCATGGAACTGAATGGTAGTTATAGAAATAGCATAGCTCGCGTGCTACGCTGCTTCCATAACTGCCATTCACTACTATGAGAGTTATGGAAAGTTACTACATTCTTTCCAAGAAAAAGTAGGTTTAGCTAATTTGTTCTCATTTCCACAAGGACTAACGGGGGAAAAGCAAGCAACATTTGTAAATCAATTTCTCCTGAGTAAAACAATGCCCCACATGTGGTCATAAACGGCTGTTTGGACACACAGCAGGGCTTAGAAGGGAAAGAGCGACCTTTTGGTTTTTGGAGCTCAAATTTAGCAGGAATGGTTTGCGGAGGCCATGTCGCATTTGTAAAGTCCCTGAGGGACCAAAACAGTGAAAATGTCCAAAAAATGACACCCTTTAGGAAACTGTACCCCTTGAGGAATTGATCTAGGGGTGTAGTGAGCATTTTGACCCCACAGCTGTTTCATAGATTTTATTAGAATTGGGAAGTGAAAATAAAAATTATTTTTTTCCAATAAGACATAGTTTTAGCTCAAAATTTTTCTTTTTCTCAAAAAATAAAGGAGAAAAAGCAACCCAAAATTTGTAAAGCAATTTCTCCCGAGTACGTCAATACCCCATATGTGGTAATAAACTGCTGTTTGGGCACACGTTAGGGCTCAGAAGGGAAAGAGCGCCATTTCGCTTTTGGAGTGCAGATTTTGCTTGGTTGGTTTCTGGTCGCTATGTCGCATTTGCAAAGCCCCTGTGGGACTAAAACAGTGGAAACCCCCCAGAAGTGACCCCATTTTGGAAACGACACCCCTCAAGGCATTTATAAATAGGTGTAGTGAGCATTTTCACCCCACAGCTCTTTCTGAGCTTGGGGCTTGCTCTTTCTGAGCTTGGTGGTTTAAGTGGCTTGTGAACTAAGTGGAGTTCTAAAACCGGATTGTGTTGCTGTACTTCTGTATTGTGTTGCTGTATTTCTGTGTTTATTCGTTCCAGCTGAACAGCTGACGAGGGGGAAGGGGTTAACTGGACACAGATTCGTTCCAGCTGAACAGCTGACGAGGGGGAAGGGGTTAACTGGACACAGATTCGTTCCAGCTGAACAGCTGACGAGGGGGAAGGGGTTAACTGGACACAGATTCGTTCCAGCTGAACAGCTGACGAGGGGGAAGGGGTTAACTGGACACAGGTGATTCGTTCCAGCTGAACAGCTGACGAGGGGGAAGGGGTTAACTGGACACAGATTCGTTCCAGCTGAACAGCTGACGAGGGGGAAGGGGTTAACTGGACACAGGTGGTATAAATTAGTCAGCAGACCTCATTTTGAGCTTGCTCTTTCTGAGCTTGGTGGTTTAAGTGGCTTGTGAACTAAGTGGAGTTCTAAAACCGGAGTTGAAAAGAGGAGTTGAAGCCCCAGTAAGTACTCTTCTTTTTCTTTGACAATTGTTCGCTGTTTTGGTGTAACTTGGATAATGGATAGCAAGATTGGAGGTTTTCTTCAGTGCACAGTTTGTCATATGTATACACGACTGGAGCCGGAGTTCCAGGGTGAATATCTCTGTGGCAGATGTGAGCATGTTGTTCACCTGGAAGCTCGTATTAGAGATCTGGAGGAGCAGAATGCAACACTGAGGAGGATAGACAATTTTGAGCGGAGCTTGCTGCTCACAGAGCATGCAGTTAGTGGGTTAGAACTGGAGGGTGAAGACATGGGTGAGCAGGATCAGGTAAGTAGCTGGGTTAATGTAGTTAGGGGCAGTAGAAAGGGGTCAAAGACAAGGAAGGCCGATCCGGTTTCTGGCATTCCAAGCAAAATTGCCAGGTTGGGTGATGATGCGAGGGTGTCAGTCTCAGAAAAGGCAGCCCTAGTGGATACTGATCTCCCTAACAGCCGGGAGAACAGCCCAGCTAGTAGTCGGCGGGATGGTAATGCAGGTAAGCCAAGACAATTGATAGTTGTAGGGGATTCTATAATCAGGAAGACGGATAGAATAATTTGTCGCCAAGACCGCCTCAACCGAATGGTTTGCTGTCTCCCTGGTGCCAGGGTTCGGCATGTGGTGGAACGGGTGGACAAATTGCTGGGAGGGGCTGGTGATGATCCAGCTGTCGTGGTCCATGTCGGTACCAACGACAGAATAAATGGTAGGTGGAGGAGCCTTAAGAATAATTTTAAAGAACTAGGCTACAAGCTGAAGGGAAGGACCTCCAAGGTTGTATTCTCAGGAATACTGCCTGTGCCATGCGCATCACAGGAAAGACAGCGGGAGCTTAGGGAGTTAAATGCATGGCTGAAGTCTTGGTGTAGAGGAGAAGGATTTGGGTTCCTAGAGCACTGGGCTGACTTTTCATTGGGGTACAAACTGTATTCTGCAGATGATTTGCACCTAAATGGAAGGGGGTCCGCTGTGCTGGGGGAGAGAATTCTAGCTGGGGTGGCGGAGTATTTAAACTAGGGCTGAGGAGGGAGGTCAATGTAGAAAAAAAAGGGGTAGCCAGGTTAGAGAGGGGTCAGACTATATTGGTGGGGGGAGAAACAGAATGTGGGGAGAGGACTAGACAACAAGATAAGGAGATCCTTTCGTTGCAAAACATCAGTGTAAATAAAAAGGACCGATTAATGTCAAATCACATTTCTGATAATAAAAGTGAAAAACTGACAGGCAAGTTAAAGTGTATGTTCACAAATGCCAGAAGTCTAGCAAGCAAAATGGGGGAGCTGGAGGCCTTGATACTGGAAGAAAATATAGATATAGTTGGTGTTGCTGAAACATGGCTGGACTCTTCACATGACTGGGCTGTAAATCTACAGGGTTTTACACTTTTTCGTAAAGACAGGACAAATAGGAAAGGTGGTGGTGTATGTCTGTATGTGAAAAGTGATATGAAGGCGAGTGTGAAAGAGACAATAGTGGGTGAAGACTGTGAGGAGGTTGAAACCTTGTGGGTGGAACTAGAAAGGGAGGTAAACACTGAAAAAATTACTTTTGGTGTAATCTATAGACCCCCCAATATAACTGAGGAGATGGAAGGTCAGATATATAAACAGATGGAGCGGGCTGCACAGGCGGGTACTGTAGTGATAATGGGAGATTTTAATTTCCGGGATATTAATTGGTGTCATGGTTCGGCTTCAACTGCAAAGGGGAGACATTTCCTCAACCTGTTGCAGGAAAATTTTATGGGCCAGTTTGTGGAAGACCCGACTAGAGGTGAAGCTCTGTTGGATCTGGTCATTTCTAATAATGCAGATCTTGTTGGGAATGTCAATGTTCGTGAAAACCTCGGTAACAGTGATCATAATATAGTTACATTTTACCTATACTGTAAAAAACAAACGCAGGCTGGGAGGGCAAAAACATTTAATTTTAAGAAAGCCAATTTCCCCAGGATGAGGGCTGCAATTCAGGATATAGACTGGGAAGAACTAATGTCAAATAATGGAACAAATGATAAATGGGAGATTTTCAAATCTACTTTGAGTTATTATAGTGCAAAATTTATTCCTACAGGTAACAAGTATAAACGACTCAAATTAAACCCCACATGGCTTACACCTTCTGTGAAAGGGGCAATACATGACAAAAAAAGGGCATTTAAAAAATACAAATCTGAGGGTACAGCTGTAGCCTTTGTAAAATATAAAGAGCTTAATAAAATCTGTAAAAATGTAATAAAATTAGCAAAAATACAAAATGAAAGGCAGGTGGCCAGGGATAGTAAAACAAATCCTAAAAAATTCTTCAAGTATATAAATGCAAAAAAGCCCAGGTCTGAACATGTAGGACCCCTAGATAATGGTAATGGGGAGTTGATCACAGGGGATCAAGAGAAGGCAGAGTTACTAAATGGGTTCTTTAGCTCTGTATATACAACAGAAGAAAGAGCAGCTGATGTAGCCGGTGCCAGTGCTGTTAATATATCAGTTGATA
Organism: Rhinoderma darwinii; assembly: GCF_050947455.1. Lineage (NCBI taxonomy): Eukaryota > Metazoa > Chordata > Amphibia > Anura > Rhinodermatidae > Rhinoderma > Rhinoderma darwinii. Next base: position 23,122,027 of record NC_134687.1, on the reverse strand, counting down.
TACTGAATTGGATGAATGTAGAGATGGTCCAAACTAAATTAAATAAAATAAATGTGCACAAGGCTCCGGGACCAGATGGGTTACACCCTAGAATTCTTAAGGAGCTTAGTTCAGTTATTTCTGTCCCCCTTTTCATAATATTCAGAGAATCTCTAGTGACTGGTATAGTGCCAAGGGACTGGCGCAGGGCAAATGTGGTGCCTATTTTCAAAAAGGGCTCTAGGTCTTCCCCGGGTAATTATAGACCAGTAAGCTTAACATCCATCGTGGGGAAAATGTTTGAGGGGCTATTGAGGGACTATATACAGGATTATGTGACAATAAATAGCATTATAAGTGACAGCCAGCACGGTTTTACGAAGGACAGAAGTTGTCAAACTAACCTAATCTGTTTTTATGAAGAGGTGAGCAGAAGTCTAGACAGAGGGGCCGCTGTGGATTTAGTGTTTTTAGACTTTGCAAAGGCATTTGACACTGTCCCCCATAGACGCCTAATGGGTAAATTAAGGACTATAGGTTTAGAAAATATAGTTTGTAATTGGATTGAGAATTGGCTCAAGGACCGTATCCAGAGGGTTGTGGTCAATGATTCCTTCTCTGAATGGTCCCCGGTTATAAGTGGTGTACCCCAGGGTTCAGTGCTGGGACCACTATTATTCAACTTATTTATTAATGATATAGAGGAAGGGATTAATAGCACTATTTCTATTTTTGCAGATGACACCAAGCTATGTAATATAGTTCAGACTATGGAAGATGTTCATGAATTACAGGCAGATTTAAACAAACTAAGTGTTTGGGCGTCCACTTGGCAAATGAAGTTTAATGTAGATAAATGTAAAGTTATGCATCTTGGTACCAACAACCTGCATGCATCATATGTCCTAGGGGGCGCTACACTGGCGGATTCACTTGTTGAGAAGGATCTGGGTGTACTTGTAAATCATAAACTCAATAACAGCATGCAGTGTCAATCAGCTGCTTCAAAGGCCAGCAGGATATTGTCGTGTATTAAAAGAGGCATGGACTCGCGGGACAGGGATGTAATAATGCCACTTTACAAAGCATTAGTGAGGCCTCATCTAGAATATGCAGTTCAGTTCTGGGCTCCAGTTCATAGAAAGGATGCCCTGGAGTTGGAAAAAATACAAAGAAGAGCAACGAAGCTAATAAGGGGCATGGAGAATTTAAGTTATGAGGAAAGATTGAAAGAATTAAACCTATTTAGCCTTGAAAAAAGAAGACTAAGGGGGGACATGATTAACTTATATAAATATATTAATGGCACATACAAAAAATATGGTGAAATCCTGTTCCTTGTAAAACCCCCTCAAAAAACAAGGGGGCACTCCCTCCGTCTGGAGAAAAAAAGGTTCAAGCTGCAGAGGCGACAAGGCTTCTTTACAGTGAGAACTGTGAATTTATGGAATAGCCTACCGCAGGAGCTGGTCACAGCAGGGACAGTAGATGGCTTTAAAAAAGGGTTAGATAATTTCCTAGAACAAAAAAATATTAGCTCCTATGTGTAGAAATTTTTCCTTCCCTTTTCCCTTCCCTTGGTTGAACTTGATGGACATGTGTCTTTTTTCAGCCGTACTAACTATGTAACTATGTAACTATGTAACTATGTAACTATGTATGGTGCAAAGTAAAAATTTTAATTTTTCCCAAGATATGCCATTTCAGTGACAAATATGTCGTGCCCAGCTTGTGCAACTGAGAACACACCCCAAAAATTGTTAAAAGTGTTCTCCCGGGTATGGCGATGCAATATATGTGGAAGTAAACTGCTATTTGGGCATGCTGTAGGGCTCAGAAGGAATGGACCATTTGGCTTTTGAAGCGTGAATTTTGCTTGGTAGTAGTTTTTTAGTTTATAATGTGGGGGCATGTAAGGGGGTGATACTGCCATGTTTAAATGTAACTGTCTTCCCTGTGCATCTTCCATGTTGTTTGGTACTTTTATTCTGTTATATTTAGTTTATGCCTGCCATGTTATTAGCAGCCACTAGGTGTCACTGCAGGACCAGTGGCTTAAGATATAGAACTGTCTGACAGGAAGTGCAGGACTGGGTGTGCTGTGGTAAAACACAGACGTGTGGAGAGAGGAGGCTCGGGGGAGGAAGCTGAGAGGAGCCAGAACCAGGAGGAGTGGGGATTATCACTGTAGCAGAGGATTGGTGAGACAGATAAAGCCACCCCAGAGAAGGTGCCAATAGGAAAAAGCTGAACTGGAACAGGGAGAGGAGCCATGGAGCCGGCCAGCACCTCAGATAAGTGCCCTGTGTAACCCGGTGCCCACACTGGTGATGGTGTCTGTGTGAGCTCTTATACTGCTTAGAATTACAGAGGACTGTGTTAGGTGATTAATCTGGAATAGTGGAATCTAAAATCTTTCACCGCTGCTCCTCTTCTTTGCCTGTTATAAACCGTTTCCCTGAGCTGAAGAAACAGAGAATATGTGTAAAGGATCTGCCAGACACAGCTTCTGTGTCGACGCCCGTGGTTAATCAGTTTTCATCTGCTCCTAGGTCTGATAGAGTGACTCGATCTGCTACCACTCAGGCTGGTAGGCCACAGCCTGGCCAGACGGAGCTAGCTCCCGCCCTCGGTCTATTTATACCTTCATTTCCTGCTCTTCCTTTGCCTGTGATTCTGTCTTGTTTCCTGGCTCTGCTGTTCCTGCTAGTATTATTGACCTCTGCTTCAAATTGACCCTGGCTTACTGACTACGTTGAGGAGTACTGTTCTGACTTTAGGAAGTGGTGCGTAGCTTCTCGGTGGAATGATCCTGCCTTGAGGTGCCAGTTTAAATTGGGTCTGTCGAACGCCCTGAAAGACCTGTTAGTTAGCTATCCCTTTTCCACCTCATGAACCCCACCTCAAGTTGCCTGACCGATTCCCAGGGGACCGGAAGACTTTTTTCTCCTTTCGGGGAAGTTGTAGGCTCTATTTCCGCTTAAGGCCCCACTCCTCAGGTTCTGAGAGCCAGCGAGTGGGTATAATTATGTCCCGGCTCCAGGACGGCCCCCAGGAATGGGCCTTCTCCTTGGCCCCTGACGCCCCTGAACTCTCTTCTGTTGACCTTTTTTTTTTCGGCTCTTGGACTTATCTATGACGAGACTGACAAAACTGACTTTGCCGAGAGTCAGCTGGTGACTTTACGTCAGGGTAAGAGACCCGATGAGGAGTACTGTTCTGACTTTAGAAAGTGGTGTGTAGCTTCTCGGTGGAATGACCCTGCCTTGAGGTGCCAGTTTAGATTAGGTCTGTCGAACGCTCTGAAAGACCTGTTAGTTATCCCTCTTCTGACTCTCTAGATCAGGTTATGGCTTTAGCGGTACGTCTTGACCGACGTCTCAGGGAACGACGACTTGAACGTTTTTGTGCCTTCTCCTCTGGCTCCCCCATCATGGCTCCCGAGGTTCTGTTGTTTCGTTCTTCCACGGGAATCTCAGATGAACCAATGCAACTCGGGGCCTCCGTGTCTCCCAAACAACGTAGAGAGCTCCGCAGGAAGAATGGTCTCTGCTTCTACTGTGGGGATGACAAGCATCAAGTGAACAACTGTCCTAGGCGTAAGAATAATCAGCCGGAAAACTTCCGTGCCTAAGTGACCATCGGGGAGGTCGCTTGGGCGTACAGTTATTTCTCATAAATATGAAACCTAATAAGATCTTGCTTCCCTTTCAGGTCTCTTTTGATGGTAAGTCTGCCACTGGCAGTGCCTTCGTGGATTCAGGGTCTTCTGCTAATATTATGTCTGTGGAATTTGCTATGTCTCTAGCTATGCCATTGATTGATTTGCCTAAACCTGTCCAGGTAGTGGGTATCGACTCCACTCCACTTGCTAATGGTTATTTTACGCAGCATACCCCTGTTTTTGAACTCATTGTTCGCTCCATTCATTTGGAGCAGTGCTCTGTACTGGTGATGCAGGGATTATTGTCCGATTTGGTTTTAGGCCTTCCCTTCTTGCAGATGCATAATCCCACGTTTAACTGGAATACTGGGGATCTTACCCAATGGGGTAATGAATGCATGACGTCCTGTTTTTCTGTTAATTTAATTTCTCTCCCTGAGGAGGTGAACACTCTACCTGAGTTTATTCAGGACTTTGCTGATGTTTTTTCTAAAAAGTCCTCCGAAGTGTTACCTCCTCATAGAGAATACGATTGCGTAATCGATTTGGTACCAGGAGCTAAGCTCCCTAAGGGTAGGATTTTTAATCTCTCTTGTCCTGAACGTGAGGCCATGAGAGAATATATCCAGGAAAGACAGGCCAAGGGTTACTTTCACCCCTCTACTTCTCCGGTAGGTGCTGGATTCTTCGTAGGGAAGAAGGATGGTGGTCTTAGGCTGTGCATCGATTACCAAAACTTGAATAAGGTCACTGTAAGGAACCAGTATCCCCTTCCTTTGATTCCTGATCTCTTCAATCAGATCCAGGGGGCCCAATGGTTCTCTAAGTTTGATCTTCGGGGGGCTTATAACCTTATCCGAATCAGAGAAGGGGATGAGTGGAAGACTGCGTTTAACACGCCCGAAGGTCATTTCGAATACCTCGCCATGCCCTTTGGGTTGTGTAATCCTCCAGCGGTCTTCCAGAATTTCATAAATAAGATTTTAAGAGACTACCTGGGGGTATTTCTTGTAGTGTACCTTGATGACATACTTGTGTTTTCCAAGGACTGGTCCTCCCACATTGAGCATGTCAGGAAGGTGCTCCAGGCCCTTCGGGAAAACAAACTCTTTGCTAAATCCGAAAAATGTGTGTTTGGGGTGCAGGAAATAAAATTTTTGGGTCAAATCCTCACTCCTAATGAATTCCGCATGGACCCTGCCAAGGTTCAGGCTGTGGCTGAATGGGTCCAACATGCCTCCCTGAAGGCGTTACAGTGCTTCCTGGGGTTTGCTAATTTTTACAGGAGATTTATTGCTAACTTCTCGGTCATCGCTAAGCCTCTTACGGATCTTACTGCTGATCTCCTCCACTGGCCTCCGGAGGCGGTCCACGCTTTTGAGATCCTTTAGAAGTGCTTTATCTCTGCCCCAGTGCTAATTCAGCCTAACCAAATGGAGCCATTCATCATGGAGGTTGACGCCTCCAAGGTGGGAGTGGGTGCTGTCTTGTCCTATGGTACCAGGTCCCTCACCCATCTCCGTCCCTGTGCCTACTTCTCCAGGAAGTTCTTGCCCACTGAGAGTAACTATGACGTGGGCAACCGCGAACTCTTAGCCATTTAATGGGCATTTGAAGAGTGGCGCCACTTCTTGGAGGGGGCTAGGCACCAGGTAACGGTCCTTACTGACCACAGAATCTGGTTTTCCTAAAATCTGCCCAGAGGCTAAACCCGAGACAAGCTCGATGGGCGTTGTTTTTTACTAGATTCAACTCTGTGGTCACCTATAGGGCTGGGTCTAAATATATTAAAGCTGATGCACTGTCACATAGCTTCATGGCCAGCCCTCCTTCGGTGGAAGATCCTGCTTGTGTTTTGCCCCCAGGTTTAATCATATCCTCTGTTGATTCTGAGTTAGTCTCCGAAATTGCGGCTGATCAAGGTTCAGCTCCCGGGAACCTTCCTGAGAACAAGCTGTTTGTTCCTCTGCAATTCCGGCTAAGGGTACTAAGGGAAAATCATGACTCTGCACTATCTGGCCATCCAGGCATCCTGGGTACCAAGCACCTCATTGCTAGAAACTATTGGTGGCCTGGGTTGCCTAAAGACGTTAAGGCCTACATCGCTGCTTGTGAAATTTGTGCTAGGTCCAAGACTCCCAGGTCCCGACGAGAGGGCTTACTATGTTCTTTGCCCATTCCACAGAGACCTTGGACCCATATCTCCATGGATTTTATCACCGATCTGCCTCCATCTCAAGGCAAGTCGGTGGTGTGGGTTGTAGTAGACCGCTTCAGTAAGATGTGCCACTTTGTGCCCCTCAAGAAACTACCCAATGCCAAGACGTTAGCTACCTTGTTTGTCAAACACATCCTGCGTCTCCATGGGGTTCCTGTCAATATTGTTTCTGACAGAGGGGTATAATTTGTTTCATTGTTTTGGAGAGCTTTCTGTAAAAATTTGGAGATTGATCTGTCCTTCTCCTCGGCCTTCCATCCTGAAACTAATGGCCAAACTGAGTGGACTAATCAGTCTCTAGAACAATATTTAAGGTGTTTTATCCCCGACTGTCAATATGATTGGGTCTCCTTCATTCCCCTCGCCAAATTTTCCCTTAATAACCGGGTCAGTAACTCGTCAGGGGTCTCCCCCTTTTTCTGTAATTTTGGGTTTAATCCACGGTTCTCCTCCGTTTCACCTGGTGGTTCCAACAATCCCGAGGTAGATGTAGTTAATCGGGAACTGTGCACAGTCTGGACCCAGGTTCAGAAGAACCTAGAGGTATCCCAGAGCATACAAAAGACTCAGGCAGATAGAAGATGTTCTGCTAACCCCTTGTTTGTGGTCGGGGATCTGGTGTGGCTGTCTTCAAAAAATTTGCGGCCCCGGTATATAGGGCCGTACAAGGTCATTGAAGTCCTTAACCCTGTCTCCTTCCGGCTGGAGTTACCCCCGTCTTTTCAAATACACTGTTTCATGCCTCCCTCCTGAAGCGCTGCTCCCCGTCCTTGGCTACCTCGAGGAAACCTCTGGTCCCTGTTCTCAGCCCTGAAGGGGTAGAATTCGAGGTGGCCAAGATTGTGGACAGCAGGATGGTCCAAGGCTCCCTCCAGTACCTTGGCCATTGGAGAGGATACGGGCCTGAGGAGAGGACTTGGGTACCCTCCCAGGATGTTCATGCTGGGGTATTGCTCAGGAGGTTCCATCTTCGGTTCCCCAATAAGCCAGGTCCACCTAGGAAGGGTCCTTGGCCCCTCATAAAAGGGGGGTACTATAAAGGATCTGCCAGACACAGCTTTTGTGTCGACGCCCATGGTTAATCAGTCTGCATCTGCTCCTAGGTCTGATAGAGTGACTCGATCTGCTACCACTCAGGCTGGTAGGCTGAGGAGTGGGAGAACCTATCACAGCCTGGCCAGACAGAGTTAGCTCCCGCCCTCGGTCTATTTATACCTTCATTTTCTGCTATTCCTTTGCCTGTGATTCTGTCTTGTTTCCTGGCTCTGCGGTTTCTGCTAGTACTATTGACCTCTGCTTCAAATTGACCCTGGCTTACTGACTACGCTCCTGCTCTGCGTTTGGCACCTCGTACACTCCTGGTTTGACTCAGCTCGTTGACTACTCTTGTTGCTCACGGTGTTGCCGTGGGAAACTGCCCCATTTCCCTTAGCTTCTGTGTACCCTTGTCTGTTTGTCTTTAATGCACTTATTTAGCGTAGGGACCGTCGCCGAGTTGTACGCCGTCGCCTAGGACGGACCGTGCAAGTAGGCAGGGGTCTGAGTCTCGGGTAGAATATTGCTCACCTGTCTCTCTCCCCACCCCGTCATTACAATATGTTTGCAATGTTTAGCAGAGATTTGTGCTAAACTGTTTAAGTGGATAAAAAGTTACTTCATTGGGAGCAGATAGTTCTTAAAGGGACAGGGTGACAATCAACCCAGGATGTGTTGATGGACAAAGAAAACAGATAGACTCTCGCACCTTTACCCTAAACTTTGGTTGTGTTCCTAGGCGTGTCTGATCCCTATTGGCCGCTAGCTAAGGGCAGGAGAGTAAGGTTGCGAAAGTAAGCGGTTAGCGCCGCCAAGACCCGCGGCGGTGGCGGAAGGTTCGAGTAGTAATTCTGATACCCACGGTGCAGTCAGTGGACGGGAGTGTAACTCTTACCCCTGAATATTCTCACAGTAGAGGGTAGCACCTGCCATGACTGTCAGAGGCGCGTCTCCACCCTAGCGGGTAACGTGGGATCTGGCACAAGCTCTCTCAGGGGGACTCCAGCGGGATCGACGTCCCCAACCTCAGTTTCCTCCTTGTCTGCTCCCCAAAGTAGGAGAATCATACAATAATTGTATTGTTGGATTTACAGTAAAAGAATAGCAGTGAGAGCCTGTGTTAAATTCATCTTTTCACCTCACGCCACCCCTACATGTGAGCTGGGCAGAGTACATCAGGGGCATAGTCAGGTGGTATAATAATGGGGTAAAAAAAAACAATAAAATAATCCATAGATGTGTGTTACGCTGTGACAATCTTTTCTGCACAGGCCGGTGTCGCACTGATAAATGTCCTTTCTTATCCCCTTTTGGTCCACACTCCGCAGCTTTGCAGTTTGGGGAATTTTGCTGGGAAGTATTGTCCTGGTATAATACGGGAACCCTCGCTTCCAGCGGATATGTTTGGGCCCTCCCCTTCCTGGTTCCCTTATTTTAGAGCCTTGATAAACCTCCTCTTGAAACAGAAGAAATGTTCCCCCTCGGGCCTGCGCAATCGCATATTTTTTATTTCCTGACTTATTGGAGCCTTAACTAATTTTATTTTTTCAAAGACGTAGTGGTATGGGGGCTGTTTTTTTGGGGGACTACAAGCTGTAGTTATTATTAGTATCATTTTGGGGTACATGCGACTTTTTGATCACGTTTCATCCTATATTTTGAGAGTCAAGGTGACCAAAAAACTGCAATTCTGGCATAGTTATTTAGTTTTTTTTATATACAGTGTTCACCACGCGTTATAAATTACATGTTACCTTTATTCTGCGGGTTAGTATTATACCGGCGAAACCTAATTTATAGCACTTTTTTATGTTCTACAACTTTTTGCACAATAAAATTACTTTTTTTTTAAAATATATGATTTTTATTGAGAAAAACATAAAGACATCGCATACATTTATACATGTAAATGAAAAGTGGGACATCCCCCACTGACAGCTATAAGAATAGACAGTGCAAGACCCAAGTGAGTCACGGTGCGCAAAAGTCGCAAACCCCAAATGTTCAAAAAACAAAAATGCACATTAGTCAGTCATGGAGGCATAGCGAACTCAAAATATATGCTAGCCCTGAGTAGGAAGACGATAAATCAATCAGGAATTAAGATTGAAGGCAAAATAAGGAAAAACAAAACAGAACTAAGCTTAACCCCTTCAGGACTGAGCCTGTTTTGGCCTTCAGGACGAAGCAGATTTTTCAAATCTGACATGTGTCAATTTATGTGGTAATAACTCCGGAATGCTTTTACCTATCCAAACTATTCTGAGATTGTTTTCTCGAGACATATTGTACTTTATGTTAGTCAAAAAATTTGGTTGATAAATTCAATATTTATTTGTAAAAAACACCAAGATTTGGAGAAAATTTGCAAAAATTAGCATTTTTCTAAATTTAAATGTATCTGCTTGTAAAACAGATAGTTATACCACACAAAATAGCTACTAGTTAACATCCCCCATATGTCTACTTTATGTTTTCATCATTTTTTGAACATTCTTTTATTTTTCTAGGACTTTACAAGGCTTAGAACTTTAGCAGCGATTTCTCATATTTTCAAGAAAATTTCAAAAGGCGATTTTTACAAGGACCAGTTTAGTTCTGAAGTGACTTTGAGGGCCCTATATATTAGAAAGTCCCCATAAATTACCCCATTTTGAAAACTGCACCCCTCAAAGTATTCAAAACAGCATTCAGAAAGTGTTTTAACCCTTTAGACGTTTCACAGGAATTAAAGCAATGTAGAGGTGAAACTTACAAATTTCATTTTTATTTTTACAAAATTCATTTGTAATACATTTTTTTCTATACCACAGAAAGTTTTACCCGAGAAATGTAACTTATTATTTATTGCCCAGATTCTGCAGTTTTTATAAATATCCCACATGTGGCTGTAGTGCGCTAATTTACTGAAATACAGGCCTCAGAAGCAAAGGAGCACCTAGTGGACTTTGGGGCCTCCTTTTTTTTAGCATATATTTTAGGTACCATGTCTGGTCTGAAGAGGTCTTGTGGGGTCAAAAAATAAAAAAAAAACAAAAGTGACCACATTTTGGAAACTACACCCCTCAGGGAATTTATCTAGGGGTATAGTTAGCATTTTGAACCCACAATTTTTTTTGCTAAATTTATTTGAATTAGTATGTGACGATGAAAATCTACTTTTTTTCTGAAAAAACATAGAAATTTTTAATTTTTTAAAGGAATAAAAGAGAAAAAATACCCCAACATATGTAAAGCAATTTCTCCTGATTATAGCAATACCACATATGTGGTAATAAACTGCTGTTTGGACCCACAGCAGGACTCAAAAGGGAAGGAGCACCATTTGGATTTCGAAATTCTGATTTTGCTGGAATAGTTTTCAGTGCCGTTTCGCGTTTGCAATGCACTGCAGGGAACAAAACAGTGGAAACCCCCCAAAAGTGACCCCATTTTGGAAACTACACTCTTCAAGGAATTTTTCTAGGGGTAAAGTTATCATTTTGACCCCACAGTTGTTTAGCTGAATTCATTGGAATTATTCTGTAAAGGTAAAAATCTACTTTTTTTCTGAAAAAAGGTAGCCATTTTTAATTTTTACAAGGAATAAAGGAGAAAAAGCACCCCAACATTTGTAAAACTATTTCTCCCGATTACGGAAATATGCCATATGTGGTAATAAACTGCTGTTTGGACCCACAGCAGGGCTTAGAAGGGAAGGAGCGCTATTTGGCTTTTGGAGCTCAAATTTAGCTGAAATGGTTTTTGGGTGCCATGTCACATTTGCAAAGCCCCCGAGGGACCAAAACAGTGGAAATCCCCCAAAAGTGACCCCCATTTTGGAAATTACACCACTTAAAGAATCCATCTAGGGATATAGTGGGCATTTAGACCCCACAGGTCTTTTGCAGGATTTATTAAAATTAGGCCGTGAAAATGAATATCAACATTTCTTCCACTAAAATGTTGCATTTTTTCAATTTCACACAGGATAAAGGGGGAAAAAGCTGCCCAACATTTGTAAAGCAATTTCTCCCGAGTACGGGAATACCCCACGTGTGGTCATAAATGTTTTTTCATTAGAAAGTAATTAACCCTTTCCGGACTGATCCATTTTTTTCTTTTCCTTTTTAGTTTTTTCCTTCCCGCTTTCCAAGAGCCATAACTTTTTTTTTTTTATGTCGTGGTGCGCGAAGGTGTTAATGTGCAGCGGATGGTGCAGAAGGAAAATGACAATTTTCTACTCATATGCCATTTTAGTGCACTATATATTATGCCCAGTTTGTGCCATTGAAGACAATACCTCATGAAATATTCTCCCTGGTATGGCGATGCCATATCTGTGGACGTAAACTGGTGTTTAGGCACGCTGCAGGGCTCAGAAGGGAGGGAGCGCCAGTTGGCTTTTGGGGCGCAGATGTAGCTTGGTAGTTGTTCTGTTTGGGGTTTTACTGGTGTTTCAGTTTATAATGTGGGGGCATATATTTTCCTGTGCGGAGAACATCAGGGTATAATAAGAGGGTATAATAATGCAGTAAATAAAGAATAATTCATAGATATGTGGCCGGAGTCGCACTGATAAATGGTGTCCAATCCTATCTAGCTTTTGGACACTCTGCACATTTTGCATCGCCATAATCTGAGAGCCAGAACTTTTTTATTTTTTCTCCACCGGAGCTGTGTGAGAGCTTATTTGTTGCGGGACAATCTGTAGTTTTCATTGGTACCATTTTGGGGTACCAGAATTTTTTTTGATCACGTTTTATTCCATTTTTTGGCAAGCAAGGGGACCAAAAACCATCAATTCTGACAATGTTTTTTATTCTTTTTTTTTTATGGCGTTCACCCTGGGCTATAAATGACCATTTTACTTTATTCTGCGGGTCGGTACGATTACGGCGATACCATATGTATATAATTGTTTTATGTTTTGCAGCGCTTGTGCAATAAAATCACTTATTTATAAAATAAATTATTTTTTGTGTCACCATATTCTGAGAGCCATAACTTTTTTATTTTTCAAAAACGCGGTGTAAGGGCTTGTTTTTTGCGGGACGGGTTGTAGTTTGTATCGGTACGTATTTGGCGTACATGCGATATTTTGATCACCTTTTATTGTATATTTTGGGAGGGGTGGCAACCCAAAAATTGTGATTCAGGCACTGTATTCCGTTTATTTTTTTCGCAGTGTTCACCGTGCGGGAAAAATAATATTACAGTTTTATAGTTGGGGTCGTTACGAACGCGGCGATACCAAATATGTGCACTTTTTTAAAGTGTTAATTTTTTTCCTATAATAAAAGACTTATTATAGGAAAAAAAGCATTTTTTGTTTATGTCACTTCTAACTTTTATTTTTACACTTTTTTAAAACATTTTTATTATCTTTTTTTTATTTTTTTACTTGTCCCACTCGGGGACACTTAGGCCCCATGCACACGACCGTGTTTTTGCGTCCGCAATTCCCCCGCAAATCCACGGGAGAATTGCGGACCCATTCATTTCTATGGGCCCATACACACTATCCGTGTTTTCACGGGTCTCCGCATGTCCGCAAATCCGTGCCGCAGAAACTCAGGACATGTCTTATTACGGGCCGCAAATTCGATGCGGACATGCCAATAGAAGTCAATGGGCACGTGGAAATTGCGGATACACCTCCGTGTGTCATCCGCAGTTTGCGGATTTGCGGAAATGTTGCTAGGTGACGACCGGGAATGAGTTCTGTCGTCATCCTGTTTTACCTAGGCTTTTTTTTTTTCATCCGCATTTTGCGGATTACATACGGATGAACTGCGGATTACATACGGATGAACTGCGGATGACATTTCACGGAACACGGTCCTGGAATTTGCGGACCAGAAAAACACTACGGTCGTGTGCATGAGGCCTTAGACTTGCAGCTCTGATCGCTGCTGGAATACATTACACTACCTACGTAGTGTAATGTGTTCTAACTGTCATTGTGACGTGACAGTCACACTGACAGGAAGTCTCGGAGGACCGGCCGGAGGCTGCTCCTCCGAGGCTTCTGTACATGGCAGCCCGGAGGCCATTTTCTGGCCTCTGGTTGAAGTGATAAGGATCCCCAGCCCCCGCAAATGCATGTGGGGGGCTGCCGATCTGCTCTAAACCTTTTCAATGTGGTGATCGCAATCGGCCACCGCATCGAAGGGGTTAATTGCCGATTTCAGCGGCGACAGGCCGCTGATCGGCAATGGGGAGAGCAGGGCAGACACCCTGCACAGTTAACCGCCGCTGCGGAGTAGCGCCGCGCGGCGGTTAACTGTTAAAGCATGGACGTAACTGCACGCCCAGGTGCACGAAGTTACTGTTCACATGGGCGTTCATGTACGCCAAGGTGTGGGAAGGGGTTAACAGAACTAAGCATAGCTCACATGGTTATAGAAAATGAGGTAAAAAGGTTTAGGAATAGAGAGAATCTACATAATAGCGAGGAAGACATTGTGACATATGGGTTCTTTGCAGGAAAATCGTTCGTTCCATGATACAATTAAGGTTAACATACTGAATCACCTCAGTCAATGTAGGAGTGTAGGTCTTCTTCCAATACTTAGCTATGATAATTCTTGCAGAGCATAAGACGTGGAAGATAATTGTCTTATCATGAGAGTGGAAATCATCTAACCCTACATTAAGCAGGGCCAATGCCGGATTACATTCTAATGGGTATTGTAGGACATTCAATAATAATTTATCTATTTTTAAAGGTTTTAGAGCTGGAAAGTTCCAAAAAAATGTGTTTAAGAGTCCCCACCTCCGAACAACATCTCCAACATGCATTGGAAGAATTAGGATAAATAATAGAGAGGTGGTGAGGCGTCAGGTACCATCTATATAGTACCTTTCTAGTAGCTTCTAAATGGTGAGTAGATTTGGACAACTGAGAGACCAGGGAAAAGGTGGCCTGCCAATTGACACTGTCAGGAGGCAAAGATAAATCTATCTCCCACCTTTCAACACATTGGAGGGTAGTGTTCTGTAAACTTTCCAGGACAGCCACATATGCCTGAGACACTCCTTTCGCAGTTTATGCGTACTGAAAAATAAATAAATTCGTAGAGTGACTTAGAAGAAAGGGAACTACTACCTAGACCCAATAAGAAGTGACAAATCCGGACATATTTATAAAAGTAAGTTGTTGGCAAATCAATCTTAGTAGTTAGCTCTGCAAAAGTAGAAAGAACACCTCCACTCCAAACATCCCCCACAGTTTTAATACGTTTTGTCTCCCAAAGAGACAAATTCATATTCGGAATCAGTTGCGAGAGAGTCCGAATAGATATCTCAGACAAACAACCTAAACAACAATCTCACACCAAAGATGGCGTGTACTGGGGTCCCTTATAATGTATAGACCTACAAAACAAACCAAAATGGGACATTAACCCTAAAGCAAGTAAAGCAAGTAATGTACTCCAAAAATAAAAGTACAAAAAATTCTTTATTAAATATAATAACAATGACAAGTAATGAGAAAAACAAAGACAAGTAATGAGGCTCCTGACGAAGCCGGTTATAGGGCGAAACGCGCGTCGAGGCATCTATTCACCCATCCACTTCATTGATCCTCCACGCTCTCCATCATGTCTCTGGGTATGTGCATAGGTTTTTTCAGCTTTTTGTAGCCTCCACAACATTGTGCTATTTTAACTATTCGTGGCAGTCTTATTCCTCTTGGCTATTTGAGCCTTTATACTATCTGCATACGTTTTCAGTTATACTTTTCATGTACTTTTATACTGTATAGATTTTGCACTTACTACTACATGCACTTTATACTGTGCAGGCTACGCATATTGACAAACTTTACACGCTGTTAAATCTAGCTGATTACATGGCACTATGTATGGGACTCACCACCCCATACTCCCGGGCTTACTAATCATTGATCTATACTTGAGCGTGTGTTAGGTCTCTAGTGGACGGTTGATTCTGTTGGTTTTGGTCGATTCCATCTGACCCTGTTGCATATTTCTCCGTGTTAATTGTATCATATCTCTTTTCTCATTACTTGTCATTGTTATTATATTTAATAAAGAATTTTTTGTACTTTTATTTTTGGAGTACATTACTTGCTTTACTTGCTTTAGGGTTAATGTCCCATTTTGGTTAGTTTTTAGGTCTATAGATATCTCAGACACCCTCAGAGGAAAGAGAGCTTTTTTGACCACCATCAATTTCCACGAAGACAGAGCAGCCTTAATGGTCAACATAGATGGAGTAGGGATGAACATTTTGAGCGCAGCAGCCCATAAATGCCCATGTGGGGTTCAACCACTGTCGCAATTGATCCAAAATGCAAGCATGGTAATACGCTGCGACATGGGGGAATCCCAAACCACCATCAGTTATAGGAAGATACAGGACCTGAATAGCAACCCTAGCTTTTTGTTTTTTCCATACGTATTTAACTAACAGATTCTGGAGTTTGTTTAAGTACGAAGCAGGGATTCAGATAGGCAAGTTTCTAAACAGATAAAGAATTTTAGGAAAGATCAAGATTTTGAGCGCTGCAATGCGTCCTACCCATGAGACTTCAAACCTAAGGTGTTCATCAAGCTCTCTTTCCATCTAATCAAGTAAAGGAGCATAATTTAGAGTATACATCTGAGACACCGGATATGCCAACCGAATCCCTAAGTACGGAAGCCCTTGAGAAGACCAATGAAAGGAGTATAAGGATTGAAAAGTGTGTACAACAGGAGGTGATAAACCCATACTCATAATCTGCAACTTAATTCCGTTCAATTTATAATAAGAGACAGCACTAAATGTTTTTAGAATGGTCATAATACGCGGAAGGGAAAAACATGGATCAGACAAAACCATAAGTACATCATCAGCAAAAAGCCCAATTTTGTGTTCAGTTGGACCAATAGTAACCCATTGTATTTCTGGAGTTGATCTTATAGCCTCCGCCAATGGTTCCATTACTAGAGTGAAAATTAGCGGGGAGAGCGGACAACCTTGACGAGTGCCATTAGAAATAGAAAACTGAGTAGATTGATAACCTGAAGCTAGTACAGTAGCGGAAGGATGAGTATAAAAGAGCCATAATAATGTCTCGGGCTTTCCCTACAATTCCAAATTTGGCAAGAACAGCATCCAAATAACCCGAATGCACACGGTCAAATGCATTTTCCGCATCTAAAGATAAAAGCAAAGAAGGCGTCCGACTGCGCCCCACCCAATCAATGAGATCCACAAGTCTCCTTGTTCCATCTACCAAGGATCTCTGCTTGATAAAGCCAACCTGATCTTGATGAATCAAATGAGGTAGTGCTGAAGCTAATCACATGGCCAGAATTTTAAATCAGTGTTAAAGGGATCCTGTCACCAGCATTTTAGCTATAAAGCCAGCAATACCTGGTGAAAGTGGGTGAAAAATCATTGTCATCTAAGCTATAAATATGTTCTAAGTAAGCTCTGTAGCTTTAGTATTCCGTTTTTCAGTGGTCCCACGCCGTATGCAAATGAGCAGAAAAGAGTCAAATCTTCATCTGAAAAGAGTCAGATTTTCATTCCTCCAGCATCTCAGAGTGGACTCCACCTCCTTCTTTTTGATTGATAGCTCCTTAGCCAGTCAGGGCCGGACAGGTGGTGGCAGTGGGCGTGGTTAAGAAGCTGCATCCCAGAGGGAAAACTAATTACCATAAAAGGCGGGAAAAGTTTAAACGACTATATTTACTGACAGAGGAGGGCTTCAGGAAAGAAGAGAACAGGAATGAACTCTGGACAGCTGCGGCCATTGAGGGGTCAGGTGAGTTTAACAGGTAAGATGTTGATGACAGGATCCCTTTAAGTAATCTGATGGGCCTACAATTTTGTGGTCTATCTGTAGGTTTACCTGTTTTGGGTAACGTAATGACCGTGGCCCGGAGCATTTCTGGAGGGAATTGACCCGTGGAATGGATATGAGTAAACAGATTGAAAAGTTGGGGGGCAAGAATGGATGTAACTTTTTAAAAATAATCATTAGTAAGACCATCAGGACCCGGAGATTTCTGCGACTTTAGGGTATATATAGCATCCATAATGTCAATAAGTTGAAAGGGATGGGACAAAGCAGTTAATTGAGATGACGTGATTTTTGGATGAGAAATAGACTCCAAAAAGTCAGCAATGGCTGTGGGGGAAGGCTGAGGAACAGCAGGATCTTGGTTTAAATTTTAAAGAGAAGAATAGTATTGCGCAATAGAATTCGCAATATCCTGAGGGTTAAATAGAATTTCGTTCTGTTGGTTATAAAGAAAGGGAACTCTAGCCTTAAAAGCTTGATGTTTTAATTGTTGCGCTAAAAGGGCACCCGATCTGTTACGATGTCTGTAATACTTAACTTTTAACCTCCGTAGCGCTCTATCGTATTTATATAAATCACGTTGATGCAATTGTGTATGTAGATGACCAAGCAAACGAGATCTGTCAGCACATACCGTTCCTTTATTCAATTGCGTAAGACAAAGTATTTCATCCAATATTTGAAGCCGTTTAGCTTCCCTAAGTTTCTTGTTTCTAGCCGCTAAACTAAGGAAATGACCCCTCATAAAGGCCTTATGAGCGCACCATATCGTTGTGGGAGTTACATCAGGAGTCACATTAAATTTAAAGAACTCTTCTATACTGGAAATATGTGAGTCCTGGTATTTAGGGGAATGCAATACAAAATGATTGATCCTCCAAGGAAAGGACGGGGGCTTATTAAAATGTTCAGATAGCGACATTGAAATGGGCGCATCGTCCGACCAAGTAATGAGTCCTATTTGAGACGAGGTGACCCTATCAAACAAAGACTTATCTACAAAGAACTTATCAATGGGTGAGTAGGTACCATGAGGATGTGAAAATAATGTAAAGTCTTTCTCATTTAAATGTTGCAAGCGCCAAACATCCATCAGACCTTCCATAGACATTACCTGAAATAAGTCAGAGGGAGAATGCGTGGCACCGGGAGCTGTAGAGTCTAAAGAAGGCCACAGAACTTTATTGTAATCTCCTACAAACCCCGTTGAAATGTGTGAATCTTTTTAAATAATTTGTTAATAAATCGAATCTGATGAGTGTTTGGTACATACACATTAACAATGGTATATTGCACATTATTCAAATGACATACAAGAATAATATAACGACCTTCTGGGTCTATATGCACAAGATACTGAACAAACGCAATTGAATGATTAATTAATATGGAAACCCCTCTCTTTTTTGAGGCAGCCGTAGCTGTGTAGATATGAGGAAAGTGTTTATGCTTAAGCCTAAAAATATCTGAGTGGTTCAAATGCGTCTCCTGCAGACAAAGCACAGAAGCCTGCAAACTCTTGGCTTCGGCCCATAGCATGGATCTTTTGAAAGGGCTGTTCAGCCCTTTAGTGTTTAAGAAGGAAAATCGAAGCACCATGGTAAAAGACAAAAAGTAGATATCTCGAAAAACACCCCATGCGGGTGTAGTAGCATAGCACCTATTCTCAGTATGGTAGCAAAACATATGAAGGTATGACCCGTGAGCTTAGCGAACAAAACAACCCAATCCAACATGTAGACAAAGAAACAAAAAACAAAGTAATACAATCCAGTCTGCACCTGACGATCCGACAGTGCAATCCTAGAAGGGAGGGAAATCTGCATTAACAAGTAAGGGTATGTGCACACGACCTATTTTCAGGCGTAATGGAGGCGTTTTACGCCTCGAATTACGCCTGAAAAGACGGCTCCAATACGTCGGCAAACATCCGCCCATTGTTTGCAATGGGTCTTACGATGTTCTGTGCAGACGAGCTGTCATTTTACGCGTCGCTGTCAAAGGACGGTGCGTAAAATTATGGCCGCATTAAAGAAGTGTAGGACACTTCTTGGTACGTAATTGGAGCTGTTTTTCATTGACTCCAATTACGTACGTAAAAGACGACGCGATAAATGCGTGCACTTGTAAAAATGTCTGAAATTCTGGAGCTGTTTTCTCCTGTAATTTCAGACGTATTTGGCGTTGTCGTGTGCACATTTCCTAACAGACATGACCCCACGCTAGGCCATATTAATGAGACAGTTCACCAGACCTAAACATGAGGAGAAAAGAATATGAAACAGTTACATCATATAGCTACCTCCAGGAAGGCAACCACTACATAGCATATTAGAAATCACCAGCATGATTAAAAAAAGGAAGAATGAAACAGCTATATACAATTAAAGGGGTATTCCGGAACTAAAAAATTACATTTATTTAAATAAAACAATGAAAATGATATAACTTTACAATGTACTTACGTTTCATCAGATGGCTGTAGCGTCGTATATCCTCCTCCGTCACCGCCCCCTTAGTGAAGCAAAATCTGCACTTCCTGTGCAGACCCGTCCATTTAGTCTTCTGCCTTGCTTCCGGTTTCCGGCTTTCACACTGTACGGTTACGTCACAAATGACGTAACCGTACCACGTGCTTCTTTATCTCAGAGCATGCGTGGTTAACACACTCCACCGCGCATGCTCTGTGAAATTATAACCCCTTATAAATTACCGACGGAACACGAAGTTGCGGGAATAACGGCCGTTTCGGCCGTCTTCCCGACAGGTGCAGGAGCTGTGACAGCTGCTGTCTCGTACAGCAGCTGCCGCAGCTCCTACAGCGGGGACCGATCGCTGTGTCCCCGCTGTCTAACCACTTAAAAGCCGCGTTCAATAGAGATCGCGGCTTTTTAGGGGTTAAGTTACCATCGCCGGCCTGCTACACGATAGCGGCCGGCGATGGTTACTATGGCAACCGGACACCAAACAATGGCGTCCGGCTATGCCATCGACGGAAGCCTAATGGGTCCTAATGGGTCCTAATGGGTCCTGACAAAGTCAGGACCCACTATGCTTGCTGTCAGTGAATAGCTGACAGTTCTAATACACTGCACTACGCATGTAGTGCAGAGTATTAGAATAGCGATCAGGGCCTCCTGACAAAGTAATAAAGTAAAAAAAAAAGATGTGTAAAAATAAGAAAATAAAAGTTAAAAAAAATCCCCTTTTTTTCCCTTATCAGTCCTTTTTTATTAATAAAAATATATAAATAAATAAAATAAAAAATAATTGGTATCGCCGCGTCCGTAACGGCCTGAACTACAAAATTATTTCGTTATTTATCCCGCACGGTGAACGCCGTAAAAGAAAATAATAATAAACCGTACCACAATCACAATTGTTTGGTCACTTCACCTCCCAAAAAATTTATTAAAAATAGATCAAAAAGTCGCATGTACCGAAAAATGGTCCTGATCGAAACTACAGTTCGTTACGCAAAAAATAAGTCCTCGCACGGCTTTATTGATGGAAAAATAATAAAGTTCTGGCTCTTAGAATAAGGTAACACAAAAAGTGAATGATTGTTTACAAAACGTATTTTATTGTGCAAACGCCATAAGACATAAAAGAACTATAAACATCTGGTGTCACCGTAAGGCCGAGTTTACACGAGCGTGTGCATTTTGTGCAAGCAAAAAGCGCGGCGTTTTGCGTGCGCAAAAGGCAATTAACAGCTCCGTGTGTCAGCCCTTTATGATGCGCGGCTGCCTGGTTTTCGCGCAGCCGCCATCATTATGACACTCCGTTTGGATGTTTGTAAACAGAAAAGCACGTGGTGCTTTTCTGTTTTCATTCATCCTTTACAGTGCTGTTGCTTGAATCACGCGCGTCCCACGGAATTGCTTCCGTGCGACATGCGTGGTTTTCACACACCCATTGACTTCAATGGGTGCGTGATGTGCGAACAGCGCACAAATATAGGACGTCGTGCGTTTCACGCAGCGGACATACGCTGCGTGAAAATCACGCCCACCTGGCTGCACGGCCCCATAGACTAACATAGGTCCCTGCGACGCGCGTTGCACGGATGTATAACACGCTCGTGTAAATGAGCTCTAATCGTATCGCCCCGCAGAATAAAGTGAATATGTCATTTATAGCGCACGGTGAACGCTGTAACAAAAAAAATAATAGAATAAAAAAACAATAGTAGAATTGCTGTTTTTTTAGTCACCGCGCCACTTAAAAATAGAATAAAAACTGATCAAAAAGCCGCATGCACCCCAAGAAAACTACAATGAATTCCTCAAGGGGTCTAGTTTCCAAAATGGGGGCACTTTTTGGGGGTTTCCACTGTTTTGGTACCAGAAGACCTCTTCAAACCGTTTAACCCCTTAATGACCGGGCCATTTTGCACGTTAATGACCAAGGATTATTTTTTGTTTTTTCACGGTCGCATTCCAAGAGTCGTAACTTTTTTTTTATTCCGTCGACATAGCCGTATAAGGGCTTGTTTTTTGCGGGTCGAGTTGTATTTTATAATTGTACCATTTTTAGATGCTTATAATATATTGATAAACTTTTATTAACTTTATTTTAGGAGAGAATTGAAAATAAGCAGCTATTCCAGCATTGATTTTCACGTTATAAATTTACGCCGTTTACTATGCAGCGTAAATAACATGTTAACTTTATTCTATGGCTCGGCACGGTTACGGGGATACCAAATATGTAAAGGTTTTATATGTTTTCCTACGTTTGCACAATAAAAACCCTTTTAGAAAAAAATTACTTGTTTTTGCATCGCCGCATTCCAAGAGCCGTAACGGTTTTATTTTTCCGTCTATGTGGCCGTATGTGGGCTTGATTTTTGCGGGACAATGTGTAGTTTTCATTAGTACTAATTTGGGGTACATAGGACTTAGATTAATTTTTATTTAATTTTTTATGGTGGGAATGGGAGAAAAGAGCGAATTTTGCCGTTGTTTTTTTGGACGCCGTTCATCCAGCGGTTTAATTAATGTGTTAATTTTATTGTTCAAGTGGTTACGATCGCGGGGATACCATATATGTGTATGTGTGATTTGTTTTGACACTTTTACTTTAAAAAAAACACTTTTTGGGCAAAAAAAGTAGTTTTATTTGATTTTCACTGTAATTTTTTTTTTTGTTTTTTCACCAACTTTATTTAACGGATTGACATTTTTTTTTTAGTCCCACCCGGGGACTTCACTATGCGATGTGCCGATCGCATATATAATGCTTTGGTATACTTCGTATACCAAAGCATTATTGCCTGTCAGTATAAAACAGAGGGAGCTCCCTCCCTCTGTCAAACACATTAGATGTATTGACAGCGGCATTTAATGGGTTAAACTGCCGGAATCGGAGCGCGCTTCGATTCCGGCAGTTGCAGCAGGAGCCAGGCTGTGTATAACAGCCGTGCTCCTTCCGCTGATCGTGTGGGTACACTGGCAGTACCCGCGCCATCACAGGACGGATATATCCCTCCTCCTGCAGCTGCAGAGGACTGATATATCCGCCCTTCGGCGTTAAGAGGTTAAAAACGCAGATATCCAGTGATTTCAGCTTGTGCTATCAGTAATAGAATGAGAGCACCAAAATGAAGACTGAGATTGCAGAAGTTAGTAGAGCTGGGTGTAGTAGGCGGAGCAAGTGCACTGCTGCATGCACATTGCATGCTGGGACTAGAGCAGTGCATGCAGGGAGGAGAAACACAGGAAGAGAAGAGGAATGAACTTACTGAGCAAAACAAACCTCTCAAGGTAAACAATAGGGAGTAGTGTTACTAAAACCATTTATTATCAGGAAAAAGATAGTCAGAGTGCACTAATATATTAATAGAGCAACATTGCATTGATTTAAAAAAAAAAAAAAAGGATTGGAAAACCCCTTTAAGATATAGAAGACCGACGATGATGAACTTCCCGCCAATCTGCGTCGAGGCGATGAGGCTTCTTAGGCGGAGAGACAGCACGAGTCAGTGAGGAGGGTCCAGACCTGGAAAGGCCCCTGACATCTAAATTCCAGCTTTTAAGGAGAGCAGCAGCCTTGGCCGGAGTATCCACCACATGTTTCGATTCCTTGTACGAGATAATCAATTTAACAGGAAAGCCCCATTTATATGGAATCTGGCAGCCACGAAGAATCCGTGTAGTAGACACAAATTCTCTCCTGCGCATGACTTGCCTAAGTAGAGTCGTGTGTTAATGAACCTTCCCTTATCCCTTCTTTTTCCCCCACCCCTACCTTTGAGAAAAGACACATGACGCCGAGGTTGGATGTGAAATGGCCACAGCAGCCGTTTATTAATATTCACAGTTTATAAAAAGCAATTTAAATCCGAAACATTCGGATAACTAATTAGGAATCCAACCAGAGAATTCCTCCTAATAATTCACATGACCAAACATGGGTCAGAATCATAAATAACAATTAACGTTAACATTAAACCGAGCAGGGGAAGTCCTTGAAGCCATTTTTAGATATTCCTTTTATACCTCGAGTTAGCCATCTGCAACACCACCAAGACATTACCTCCAGCCGTAAACCAGCTCGGAGGCACCGCTCACCTCTGCAGATGGCCCCAACCACCAGAAGACCACTTCAAAGGGATAACACCCTATGAAACCTTCAACCATGTACCTTTTTTGGGGGACGCATACCCCCGATGCGACCCCCCACCATTTCGTACTGACCGACCTCAAGGACTCCCCCCGCCACAGCGAAACAGGCCTTGACCCCCTTAAGCCTGTGAGTTCCGCCACACCACCGCCGCCCTTTCAATTCCCTCTGCTATTGCCAGACTCCACAGATCAATCCCAACCTCGGTCAAATGAACCCCATCACTCCTCCAGTAATTCCCCACTCCTGACTCCAAATCCCTGTGCCGCACATAAATGCCCCCATTCTTGGCCACAAAACGGGACACCGTCCGATTAACCTTGATGCGAGCCTTATTGACTCTCTCCACTGACCTAGCCAGCCGCCAATGCTTCCTTGGAACAATGTCCGACCACACTATTACTAAGCCGGGATAAGAAACCCACAAACACAACATATCGTGTTTGATATCCCGCACCAACTCACGAAAGGGGCGGACCCCCAAATCATTCCCACCCACGTGCAACACCAAGACTTCTGGAACCCTATCCAGCCGAGAGTATGTCTGGAATTCCGCTAACACCCTGCTCCACAACATACCTCTAAATCCCAGCCAATGCAAAACCGCGTCCTGCCGCGGAATGCGCAACTGGCGACCGTCAGCGCGTACATCCGCCCTCAAAGCCCCCCAATGCATGTAAGAGTGGCCCAACAACCACACAAGACACGGAAGCTGATCTGAAATGGAAAAGAAAATTAGATACAAGCACACAAACGTTTTCACCCACTGACAACATGACTCATAACAAATGGCGCACGTAAGACCTAAACCTGTTGGACTCCCAACGACCAATGCGCCGCACCCCCTCATCATCCAGCCCCCAGCGCCCCGCCTCAGTTGCTGCGCCAATCCTGAAGGAGTGAGATGAATAAGGGCCCGCCGCGACGCCGACCGCCGTCAAGCATTTCTTAAATACTGCTCCAAATTGAAATCTGGACAAGAATGACCCATCCTCGTGACATAGCAACGGCAACTCGGGAGACCCCACCTGTGGCTTGAAAACACGCATGCAAGCGACCGGACACATCGCCGTACCCAGAAGGGCGAACAAAACTATGCGCTTACCTTTACCCAGTTGGTCAGTTTTTGACCGGCACAACTATACCTCGAGCTTATCCCCATATAGGCTCACCTCCCCCAGTCTCAACCCCCCTGCCCGCTTGGTACTAGGTGAAACCAGCTCGCCAATTCTAAGTGCCCCAAAGAACGCTAAGGAAAATGCTAACTGAAATAACTCCACCTCAGACGAAGAACGACAGACAGACACTAGCGATACGCCCAACGAGATGAGAAGCGAAAACGACACGGGCCTTCTACAATCCACTTCGGCCCTACCTCGACGCAGACCCTTTAAAGCCTGTCCCACTAAAAATTCTTTAGATACATCCCGAAAGCCCCACAACTTAAAACCAAAAGCCAACGCCGAAATTAAACGATTCACCTTTGCCAACGAAAACCGCGCCTACCAGGCGTCCCCAACCAGTACAAAAGTGCCACCAACCTGTCTTGATCCGTGCTGACGTTACCCAACTCTCTTACCCACTCATCCCACTGCTTCCAACAAGCAGAATAAGCACTCCACATTGTGCGTGCCAATGACCTTTCCACCAATCGCTCTACGGGACCGAAACCAGATCCCAGAGATGTTCCGGACAAGCCAAACCTAGACGCTCTGCTCCCGGTGCCAATTGCCGAAAACGATCCCACTGCGAGCGAGAAAGAGCATCAGCGATACAATTCCGTACCCCGGCACATGCACCGCCACCACCCACGCGTTCAAAGACAAACACACCAAAACGAAATGTTGCAACAACTGAACTACCGGAGGAGAGGATGCAGTGATGTTATTAATGGCCAGCACCACCCCCATGTTGTTGCAGTAAAAACGAACCTTCTTATCCCTGAGCCTGTCCCCCCAAATGGTCGCCGCAACCACGATAGGGAACAGCTCGAGCAGAGCCAGATTCCGCGTAAGTCCACTGGACACCCAGCTAGCCGGCCAGTTACCTGCACACCAAGGACCACCGCCGTACGCTCCAAACCCACCTGCACCTGCCGCATCCGTAAAAATTTGCAAGTCACTCGTATCCTGCGCTGGAGCCATCCATAGCGAGCGACCGTTATACTGACCCAAAAATTCATCCCAAACCTGCAGATCAGCCCGATGCTCTTCCTTGAGCCGCACAAAATGATGTGGCGCACGAACCCCCGCCGTCGCAGCCGCCAAACGTCTACTAAAAACCCTCCCCATTGGCATAATCCGGCAAGCGAAATTCAACTTCCCCAGCAACGACTGGAGATCGCGCAACGTAATTTTCTTTAACCTACAAGCCCGACGTACCTCCTGACTCAATGACCCTAGTTTATCCGCCGGAAGACGACACTCCATTGCCACCGAATCAATTTCAATTCCCAAAAAACAAATAGTCGATACCGGGCCCTCAGTCTTTTCCGGCGCCAAGGGGATCCCAAAATCCCTCGCAACCCTCTGCAATGAATGAAGCAAATTACCGCACACAGGCGAACCCCCCGGGCCGACGCACAAAAAATCATCCAGGTAATGTATCAAAGAGTCGACCCCGGCTACTCCCTTCGTCACCCATTCCACGAAGCTACTAAACGGCTCGAAATACGCGCATGAAAGGGAACACCCCATCGGAAGACACCTATCCACATAAAAAGCCCCATTCCAAAAACAACCCAACAACCGTTGACTTTCTGGATGAACCGGCAACAACCGGAAAGCCGCCTCAATGTCGGTTTTTGCTAACAGCGCGCCGGGCCCCGCAGAACGAACTAGCCCCACCGCCTTGTCGAATGATGTATACACTACGGAGCATAACTCGTGATCAATCCCATCGTTCACCGACGAGCCCTTGGGAAACGATAAATGCTGAATCAAACGAAATTTCTGAGGCTCGCGCTTTGGCACAATACCCAACGGGGACACCACTAAATCCTTTATGGGCGGATCAACAAAAGGCCCTGCCATGCGACCCAACGAAACCTCTTTAAACAGTTTTTCCGACACGACCTCGGCATGCAAGTAAGCCGACTTAAGATTCCGCCACGTAACCGGGATCTCATAAGGAGGCGGAGGAATAATGAAACCAACACAAAAACCTTCGTAAATTAACTTGGCCGCAACCCTATCCGGATACTCATTTAAATACGGGGCCATCCTTTCCACCCTCACCGGCGACAACCCCTTGACTAGCCGAGGAGGACTGGTTCCCTGACCGCTTCTTCCGCATACATTTTGCAGCCCCGTGGGATGAACCATTACATTCTGAACACACGTGCTTGAACTTGCACGTGGCCCCAAACTTACACTGGCCATCGTTGAATTGCCAGCAGAATCCCAGTTTTGCCCCTGAACCCTGCCCGGCCTGGCTGGACTGACCTCCTTGGCCAATGCTCCCGGGAAAGGACTGCTTAACCGAAGCCGTAACCCTTAACCAAAGCGCAATATCCTTCTGGTCCCACCGAATCGCCGGCCGAACCGCCTTACGCTGACGGAATTGCTCATCGTATCTTAACCACGCCTGCCCCCCGTATGCCCTGTGAGCCTCCCCGATGGCATCAAAATAGCAAAACAACGCCGAACAATTTTCCGGCGCCTTTTCTCCGATAACGCTGGCTAATATGGCAAACGCTTGCGACCAATTAATGAACGTCTGCGGGATAAGCCTATACCGCCGATGTTCCTCCTCCTCCTTCTTACTCTCGTCCCGCTTGCCTTTATCCAAGTTGAATTTAGCAAGCGGCAGAAGAGAAAAAATCTCCACATATTCGTCCTTCCAGATCCGCTCACGAACATCCTGCTTTAAATGCGCCCCCAACGGACCTTCGAAGCAAACGTACACCTCCCCCCGAGCACGATCATCAAGACGCACCCTATCGCCATCTTTTGCGTCTCGGTCTGCACTGATACCGCGACCGCCTCCTTAGACGCCACCAGCCCTTCCACCATCCCGGGACGCGACTGTAACGATCCAACCTCCCGAGGACCTTCCCAAACTACTGCCGGGGACACCGCCGTAACCACCGGTGCCGCCGCCCTATCTAGACGCCCGACCAGCTCCCGCAAGCTCCCGCAAGCAACCTACTAAATCCGCTAAGCCCCCGCCGTCACGCCCGACCGCGCTGCTACTGGCAGCCGATGCCACGCTTGCCGCCCCCCCACCGACACCCGACATAAACACCGCTGGATACGGTAATGAAGGAGTTATGCACAGGCGCTGTGTTCCCGTCAGCCGGACCATCCTGACCTCGCCGAAAATCGTCCAGTTCACCTTCTTCCAGATCCTCTCTCGCAGACGACTGGCCATCCCACCGACATCTCCTACACGGGGACAATGACGCACTGACAGATGGGCCAGCCACCTGCCGCCTGACCGCGGGGACCCAGACTTCCGACTGGACCTGTTGCCTCGTCGCCGCTGCAGATCTAGGCGTCCTCCTTGATGGTCTCGATAAAGCCTGCCCCCTGGCCGGAACATCACCAA
This sequence comes from Rhinoderma darwinii, assembly GCF_050947455.1. Lineage (NCBI taxonomy): Eukaryota > Metazoa > Chordata > Amphibia > Anura > Rhinodermatidae > Rhinoderma > Rhinoderma darwinii. The sequence goes on along the minus strand of NC_134687.1, from coordinate 23,094,154 downwards.
GCGGGGCGGCCGTAGATTGTTCTCCGATTCTTGCATCCGATGGGGGAGGGGTGACAGGGAGCCCGGCCTGCGACCCCCTGTTTACCGCCGGACCTCGTCGCGGCTGGGGATTCCTGCCAGGACGCAGGGTCTGGGAAGAGGCGGCCCTCCCAGCTGCCTGGCCTGCAGCGTCCTTTGAAGGGCTCCCCCTGCGACGCCGTGTCCGCGGGACCACCTCTGGGCTGTGGCGTTCTGGAGGGCGGGACCGCCGGGAGCGACGGGGAGACCCGGCCTGAGCCACCGTCGCCCCTGACGACGCTCTCTGCCTCATTTGAGCAGGAGCGGGTGTTGCCAACTCCCCCCCCCCGCCGCCACATTACTAGCACTAGGGAGGGGGCCGAGGGAGGGGAGCCTGTCCCCTTGCGCAACAGACCTCAGGCGCCGGGCCTGACGTGGCGACGCTTCGGCCCCCGGGATGCTTGCCAGTGCCGCCACGGTCTCCTCTAGCCAGCCGGGACCGTGGAATGCAGCTGCCGCACGCAGCTGCTCAAGCATGCCGACCTCCGACATGGCAGGTACGCACGGAGCGGGACAACAGTGGGAGCTGATGAATAGTACGTGCTTCTTCTCCCGCTGCTTCCGGCTCAATGCCGAAAACAGCGGGAAGACTGGTAACGTCCCCTAACTCCTCCCTACCTCTCGTATAGCTCCCCCTACATCTCCCTCTAGTTAACCCTTTCCCTCCTAGGTCCTGTCATGGAGGCTTCCCCCTGAAGCCCTGCGGGCTGCGTCCAGCCTCTTCTATAAAGTAACGGCAGAAAGATCAGCAAACAACTGTATATCCCGGAAACGGTCAGGAAGGGAGGCCACATTTCTAGCTGCAAACAGGAGTTTATGCTTGAAGTGATAGAAATGGATACGAGTAATCACATCTCTAGGCATCGAAGTAGGCAGGGATCTTGGTTTGGGGATACGATGCGCCCTGTCAATCAGCAAATCTAACTGCGGCGCCTCCGGCAAGAGGGCCGCAAAAAGATCCATTAAGTATTCCACCAAATGAACATTTGCTCCTCCAAACAAGTATTAGTATCCACCAGAGCATTATGAGCAACAGAAAATTCTGCCATCTTATTCTCAATGTGCGAGCTCCTGACCCCCAAAACAACAAAGTCTTTCTGCAAATCATGAAATGCATGCTGAATAGACTGTTATATAGAGGCATGAAGATCATGCAGCAAATGTTTAAGTGGATTTTCAGTCACTGGCTTATCAGCCCCAGTACTTTTCATTAACACAGACGCCATGTTTAGCCCATGCTCTGCAGGAGAACTAGTATTACTCACATCAGGAGAAGATGGAGGCCTGGAGGAAAACAGCCCAGCAGAGGAAGAAGCAGAGTGCAGCAGCGAGGCAAAGGAGGACAGAGGAAGGCATGGTGAGGAGGCTGCAAGGACCGCACCTTTAGCAGTCTCCGAAGTCCGCTGGCTGACTATGGAATCCCCTTGAAGCTCCTGTGACGGCGAGCCGGCGCCATTTTGGGATCGTGCCGCCGGGAAGAACTCGGTGAGTTTTGCTGCGGCCGGTTTCTTCCGAATCCTCCCCATACTGATAAGGTAAGTGCCCGGTAGTGTTCCGATGTTTGTAGGTGACAATTAGAGTCACTGATGATCTTTGTACGAGCAGATGTGAGCAGATTACAGCCCAGGAGCTAGGGAGCTGGAATCAAACACGTCCTACTTCATGCGCTAGCGACCACGCCCCCCATAAAATTACTTTTTTTAAAAGAATGTATTTTTTCTGTCGCCATGTTGTGAGAACCATAACTTTGTAATTTTTTTGTCGACGGAGCTGTATGAGGGTTTGTTTTTGCGAGACGAGCTATAGTTTTTATAGGTACCATTTTTGGATACATGCGACTTTTTGATCACTTTTTATTTAAATTTTTGTAGGGCAAAGTGACCAAAAACCAGAAATTCTGGCAATGTTTTTTACGGTTTCTTTTTACGCTATTCATCGCGTGGAATAAATAACATAATATTTTTTTATACTTTAGGCCGTTACGGTCACAGCGATACCAAATATGTATGGATTATTTTTATATTTTTCATAATAAAAGGACTTGATTAGGGAAAATGGGCGATTGTGTTTTTTTACTTGAAACTTTTATTATTTTTTTTACAACTTTTTTTCACTTTTTTTTTAAAAATTTTATTGAAACTTTTGTTTTAGTCCCACTAGGGGACTTCAGGGTCCAACTGTCAGATTTTTTTTCTAATACATTGCACTACCTATGTAGTGCAATGTATTAGATCTGTCAGTCATTCACTGACAGCAAGCCAATTAGGCTTCGCCTCCGGGCAGGGCCTAATCTGCTTCTGTAATGGCAGAGCAGGAGGCCATTATTAGGTCTCCTGTTGCCATAGTAGCAGTCGGTAGCCCTGCGATTGCAGCGATCACTGCATCTAAGGTGTTAATGACAGGGATCTGGGCTAGCTCCGGTTTCTGTCGTTACAGGTGGATGTCAGCTGAAACATACATCTTACATCTACCGCTGATGACGCCGGCTCATCTCCTGAGCCGGCGCCATCTTTCCGATGGCTATGGAAGCCTTTTAGGCCCCGCCTCAGGGAGGGGGCTGTAGGTTTTCCATACTAGGCAGACCGGGAGGCCACTATTAGGCCTCCGGTTGCCATTGCAGCCACCGACACCCCGGCGATTTCATTGGTGGGGTGCCGATGAGCTGCAAACATCTTAAATGCAGCGATCACTTTTGACTGCTCCATTTAAGGGGTTAATGCCGGAGATCTAAGCTATCTTCGGTCCCAGCCATTACAGTAGAGTGTCAGCTGTGATAGACAGCTGACATCCGGGGATGATGGCACCGACTCAGCTTCTGAGCCGGTGCCATCCATTTGTCATAAGTATACGACATTTTGCGGGAAGCTCTGGCTTTCCATGACGTATACTTACGACAAATGTCGGGAATGCGTTAATAATATAGAATGAAATCCAGTGACTCACTCTTTTTCTTCATCATCTGGCCCGGAATACCCGGATTCTTCTCCTACGAATCGCCTCTGCAGAATTTGCAACACAAACATCTTTGGATTCTCACTTTTCTAGCACCTCCCCACCATCTACGAAAACCTCACCGTTTATAGTGCCCTAGATGGAAATAATGCCCTCTTGCCTTCATCTACTGCTCCAATCTTATCCGGATTCGTCAGGGTGACAAGTGGAAGACTGCATTTAATACACGTGATGGGCACTACGAATACCTGATTATGCCCTTCGGCCCTTGTAACGCCCCCACAGTTTTTCAAGAATTCGTCAATGACATTTTTCATGATCTCCTCTATGTCTGTGTTGTGGTGTATCTCGATGACATTTAGATTTTTTTCCCAGATCCAGTAACTCATCAGAGATATGTGCGCCAGACTTTGCTTCGATTAATGGAGAATCACCTTTATGCCAAGCTGGAGAAGTGCGTGTTCGAAAGAAAGTCTCTACCCTTCCTGGGCTATATCATCTCTGATCAGGGCCTCAAAATGGATCCTGAGAAGGTGAAGGCTGTCCTGGAATGGCCACGCCCTCAAGACTTAAGGGCTATACAGCGCTTCCTGGGATTCGCCAACTTCTACCTGCTGCTCATTCCCAACTTCTCCTCATTGACAGCTCCCATCTCTACCTTCACCAAAAAGGGCATGAATGTCAAGGTGTGGTCTCCAGAAGCAGATGCCGTGTTCAAGAGCTTAAAGATGGCCTTCACGTCAACCTCTATTCTTCATCATCCTGATGTATCCCTACAGTTTTTGTTGGAGGTGGACGCCTCCTCTGTTGGTGCTGGCGCACTTTTGTTCCAGAGAGGTTCCAAAGGCAAGACTGTGTTATGTGGCTACTACTCTAAGCTTTTCTCTCCCGCAGAGCACAACTACTCAATTGGGGATCGGGAGTTACTGGCCATCAAGCTGGCCCTAGAGGAGTGGAGACACCTACTAGAAGGTACAGCTCATCCTATCCTGGTCTTCACGGACCACAAGAACCTCACCTATCTTCAGACGACTCAACGGCTGAATCCTCGTCAAGCCAGGTGGTCGCTGTTCTTCGCTCGGATCCAGTTTGAGCTCCACTACCGACCTACCGACAAGAATGTGAGTGCCGATGCCTTGTCTAGGTCGTTTGAGACAAAGGACACTGTGGAGTCCCCACAGAATATTATTGACCCTTCCTGCATCTTCTCTGTCAACCCTCTGCAAGTTAGAGATATTCCTCCGGAAAGGACTTTTGTACGTCTGGCAGACAGAGGAAGAATCCTTCGCTGGGGACACAGTTCCAAGTTGGCAGGTCACGCAGGTGCCCGTAAGACCCGAGACCTAATTGCCCGTCAGTTCTGGTGGCCCAAGCTGCCCAAAGACGTCATGGACTTTGTCTCCTCCTGTGCGGTGTGCGTGGCAAATAAAGTTGCCCACTCCAGACCAGCTGGGCTGCTCCAATCACTGCCCGTGCCTGATGCCCAGTGGAGACATATTGCAATGGACTTTGTCACAGATCTGCCTCTCTCTGCTGGATGCAGTGTGGTCTGGGTGGTGGTGGATCGATTTTCTAAGATGGCTCATTTTGTTCCACTGACTGGCCTGCCTCCTGCCTCCCGACTGGCCGATCTCTTCATTCATTACATCTTCCGTCTGCACGGCTTGCCTCTGCATATAGTCTCGGATCGAGGGGTCCAGTTCACCTCAAAGTTCTGGAGAGCACTCTGCGGTCTCCTCGGTGTAAAGTTGATCTTTTCCTCGGCCTACCATCCCCAGTCCAATGGTCAAATCACTCCACTATTTCCCTGGTGCCTACAGCTGACTCTACCTTCAGGCACTTTCTGCAGATATGGCAGCGGACCCGATCTTCTATTCTGCTGACGGTCGATTGCATGAAGAAAAAGGCAGACAATAGAAGACGACAGCCTCCCCAGTTTCTTCTAGGTACTAAGGTCTGGCTGTCTTCCAAGAATATCCGGCTGATGGTGCCGTCTTGCAAATTTGCCCCCAGGTTCTTCAGACCCTTTGAGATTCTGCTGCAAATTACTCCTGTGTCTTACAAGCTTCGGCTGCCCCCTACTCTCAAGATCCCAAACTCCTTCCATGTCTCCCTGCTGAAGCCCGTGGTCATGAACCGCTACTCCAGGACTCCTAGTTCCGCAGTAGCTCCTGGCGGCTCGTCAGGGACTTTCGAAGTGAGGGAGATCCTGGCCACCAAGAAAGTGGGAGGAATAATGTTTTATTTGGTGGATTGGAGGGGATTTGGTCCAGAGGAGAGGTCTTGGGAGCCAGAGGAGAACATCGATGCTCCTGTCCTGGTGAAGAAGTTTATCTCCCGCTCTGGCCCCAAGAAGATGGGGCGTGAGAGTGGGGGTACTGTAACGTCTATGGCCGTGGACCGTCGTTCTGACTTACCCTCTGACGGCCACGGCCATGGACGAGTGAGTTCTCGGCGGAATCTCCCTCCTGAGAGACGCCGGCACTCACTTCCTGGTTCAGACACTGTCTCCCGCAGGGTGCGCACGCCCGCACGTGCACGGCCTTAAAGGGCCAGTGCGCGCACAGTTGCAGAATATCTGCAATTAGCCCAAAAGGCTGCTGGACTATAAAAGTGGCTTTGCCCTCTTGATAATTGCCTGAGCGTTGTTGTGTTACCTAAAGTTTGTCATTGCAAATGGTCGCCTAGTGTTTTCCAGTTCCCAGTGTTACCCGTTCCTGCTGCCTGTACCCTGTATCCCGTGCTATCGTGCCTATGTGCCGTCAAGATTTGGAGTCGTGTTGTGTCTTCTGCTGCATCTATTGTGTCACACCCTGCTGGGTGTCTGTCTGCTGTCGGAGCCTTATCTTAGCCTGTATCCACTGCTACTGTCTACATTGCCTCAAGTACGCTTTCTGGACTATAGACATTGCATTGTACCTGTTTGGCCAGCTGCTATCCCACTATGCGGTACGGCCCAGTTGGTCCACACCCTGCGCTGTGATACCCCCATAGCTGCCACATACAGTATAATGCCCCCATACAGTATAAAGCCCCCCATAGCCGTCCCATACATTATAATTCCCCCATACAGTATAATGACCCCCATAGTTGTCCCATACAGTATAAGGCCAGCCATACATTAAAATGCTCTCCATAACAGTATAATGCACCATACAGTATAGTGCCCCCATAGCTGCCCCATACAGTATAATGCCCCAATACAGTATAATGCCCTCCACAGCTGTCCCATACAGTATAATGCCCCACACAGTATAAAGCCCCCCATAGCTGTCCCGTACATTATCATGCCCCCATACAGTATAATTCCCCCTTAGCTGTACCATACAGTGTAATGCCCCTCATAGCTGACCCATACAGTATTATGCCCCCATACAGTATAATGCCGTCTATAGCTGCCACATACAGTATATGCCCCACACAGACAATGTCTCTCTGCTCCGCTGCTGGATAAAAGCAGCTCGCTGCCTGGGCCCACCAGAGTATCCTCTGGTCCTCCGGTGGTCCAGTCCGACGCTGTCTGGGACTGTATTAGTTTAGGGGGCTTGGACTTGAGTTTGTATTTGAGGTCATCTGGTCTGATGTCTGAATTTAGGGTCTGGTCTGGTATCTGTATTAGTTTTCTACAGAAAATTTACAAAAAGGTGTCCGTGGCCTATGGAAATTAATGGAACCGCAATTATAGATACAAACTATAATCGTGTGCATGGGGCCTAACCTCCATATTTTGGTCTGGTAAAGGAAAATACTTAGTTCAGTAAATTTCTCTCATGTTACAGATGGGTTAAGAGAAAATTCAATACGTAATTCCCACTAGAAAGAGCAGAAAGTTTCTCAGTTGTAAATAACTTAAAGTTGTCATTGTTCTCTAGAGCCCTCACTACAGTGGCAATATGGTTCCTCCTGTGTAATTATTCTGAATGAGAGGCATATGGCAGGGGAATTCCCTACTGGGCGGCATTGTGAGATGTGAGGAGGTCATCTGGTTCATTTTTACTGTGATTCCCTGTGCGTCCTGTGTAATTATATGTCCAGGTAACTGACTCCTAGATGTATTACAGATTTATCCATGTAGTGAGGGAGGGGGAGCGGAGTGTGACAGCTGTGACTGCCGCTCTGACCTGTCACCTGGATATACAGGAGAATTCAATGTAACATCTAAGGCTTCGTTTACATCTACGTCCGGGCTCCGTTCATGGGTTTCGTCTGAGCTTTCCGTCAGGGGAACCCATGAACGAAACCCAAACTGAAACAAACGGAAACCATAGGTTTCTAGTTGCATCACCATTGATTTTAATGCTTTGCGTTTGTTACTGTTGTTTAAGCGTTCCGTCGTTTTGACGGAATAAATAGCGCAGTCGACTACAGTCATTTTTTCTGTAATTTTAAACTGCACCAAAAAACACTTCTAAAAACACTAGCGCTATTAGAATGAAAAATGTGTTTAAGGCGTTTTTATGTGGTCTCATTTTGTACGGGCTTTTTTTCTGGCGTTTTTGAAGTCCTATATAGAAGCCTATGTAAAAAAAGACTCTATACCCAGAGCATGCTGCTCTATACCCAATCGTACTTTGCGCATTAGGAGAGGTTGCGCGCGATTGAGAGCGGGGCAACGGCTGTAATACACAGCCACGGCCCCTCTCTGACAGTGCAAGGAAGAGAAACATCTTCTCTCTGCCGTTAACCCCTTGAACGCCGTGATAAAAGCTGATGGCCGGGGATTCCGCTCCTGGAGCGCTCCACTTGATGTCTATGTCCATGTATGGACAGTGACATCAGGGGCAACTCCTGAAGCGGAATTCTAATCCACAGTGTTGCCGACACTGTGACCGGGGATTCCACTCCAGGAGAACCCCCTGTCGTTTGTGTCCATATATGGTCAGTGACGTCACTGGCTTCTCCTGGAGTGGAGTCCCTGGTCACAGAGTCGGCAACGCTGTGGACGGGGATTCCACTTCAGGAGTTGCCCATGATGCTACTGTCCACATTTGGACAGAGACATCAATCTCTCTGAATAGGAGTGGAATCCCTGGCCACAGGGGGATTCCGCTCCTTCAGGGAGCTACAGTGGCGCTAGTAGATAGCAGAGAAGGGAGATACCTCCCTGCTCTGCTATAGTGGCATCACTATCTCTGTAGCAGGAGCAGCGGCTGCTAGTGGTGACGCTGGCCATGTGGGGGCCCATCCTGACAGGTGGCACGTGCGCCCTCATGCCGGGTGTTGCTGCTAGCAGCTGCTATGGCGGTAGCGACGTCACTGAGTGAAGACGCGCCCAGGCGGAAAAGCAGCTGCTGAGTCGCCAGGCCCTCTTCTGAAACAAGTAGGCGAAGGGAGCCAGCGCAGCGCCCACTTTCACCTGCTGGAGTGATGCGCCGTGTGCAATGGCACAGGTCGCACACCTCTAAGGCCGGCCCTGAATATGTGGTCCTGGTGTAGATGTATTATTCAGTAACAGCATGGTGATACAATTCAGTCACTGTGGTGGTGATCAAGTGGAAGTATTATTCAGCAACAGTATGGTGGTTTTATTGAGTAACTATGTGGTGGTAATATGTGGCCAAGTTGTGGAGGTATTAATTAGTCACGATATGGTGGTACAATTGAGTCACCATGTTGTAGGGATATGTGTTCATGGTAGGGAGGTATTATTCAGTGACAGTATGGTGGTTTTATTTAGTCACTATGTAGTGGTAATATGTGGTCCTTGTGTGGCGGTATTATTCAGTAACAGTATGGGGGTATTATGGTGTGGCAGTATTATTCAGTAACAATATGGGTGTGTTAGTCAGTCACTATGTGGTCCTGGTGTGGAGGTATTATTCAGTAACAATATGGGGGTATTTTTCAGTCAATATGTGGTTATAGTGTGGCACTATTATTTAGTTACACTATGGGGGTATTATTTAGTCACTATGTGGTTATGATGTGGTGGTTTTATTCAGTAACAGTATGGAGCTATTATTCAGTCACAATGTTGTAGTGATATGTGGTCATGGTGTGGAGTTATTATTCAGTGACAGTTTGGTGGTATTATTTAGTCACTATGTGGTTATAGTATGGTGGTATTATTTAGTAACACTATGGGTGTATTATTTAGTCACTATGTGGTTATGATGTGGTGGTTTTATTCAGTAACAGTATGGAGCTATTATTCAGTCACAATGTTGTAGTGATATGTGGTCATGGTGTGGAGTTATTATTCAGTGACAGTTTGTTGGTATTATTTAGTCACTATGTAGTGGTAATATGTGGTCCTAGTGTGGCAGTATTATTCAGTAACAGTATGGGGGTATTATTCCGTCACTATGTGGTTATGATGTGGCGGTATTATTCAGTAAGAGTATGGGGGTATTATTCAGTCACTATGTAGTTATGGTGTGATGGTATTATTCAGTAACAACATGGGGGTATTATTCAGTCACTATGTGGTCCTGGTGGGGCGGTATTATTCAGTAACCGTACGGGGTTATTATTCAATCACTATGTGGTTATGTTGTAGCAGTATTATTCAGTTACAGTATGGGGTTATTATTCAGTCACTATGTGGTTATTCAGTAACAGTATGGGTGTATTATTGAGTCACTATGTGGTCCTGGTGTGGCGGTATTATTCAGTAACAGTATGGAATTGTTATTCAATCACTATGTGGTTATGGTGTGGCAGTATTCTTCAGTAACAGTATGGGGGTATTATTCACTCAATATGTGGTTATAGTATGGTGGTATTATTTAGTAACACTATGGGTGTATTATTTAGTCACTATGTGGTTATGATGTGGGGGTTTTATTCAGTAACAGTATGGAGCTATTATTCAGTCACAATGTTGTAGTGATATGTGGTCATGGTGTGGAGTTATTATTCAGTGACAGTATGGTGGTATTATTTAGTCATTAGTGGTAATGTGCCATCCTGGTCTAGAGGTATTATTTTAGTAACAGCATGGTGGTACAATGTCACTATGTGGTGGTAATCATGTCGAAGTATTATTTAGCAACAGTATGGTGGTTTTATTGAGTAACTTTGTGGTGGTAATATGTGGTCATGATGTGGAGGTATTATTTAGTCACAGTATGGTGTTATTTTTTTGTCACTATGTGGTGGTAATATGCAGTCAAGGTGTGGCGGTATTATTTGGGCCTTGTATGTTGGTTTTATTGCTACTATTTTTCTTGGTATAGTGACTGGGACTATAGAATATAGTATGTAACTCTGTTTTTTGGTAAAATATTTCAGCATTTGGGTCTTTTTTTTGTCTAAAATTGTCCCTGCATACTGTAAAAGTAACAGGCTTGTCACCTTTTACGATCTGGGGGTATGTCGACCTACTAGGTCGTTCCGCCGTAGTGGAATGACAGCTGGCCAAGTCACAGTCTATGCAAAGTTTGTGGGACAAGGGTACCTGAGATAGTCCAGACAGTCGCAGAGGATTTGGCACAAATGGGACTTGACGTGGCAGGTAGCGCCAGGTGTGGCAAATGATACCAGGAGTGGCAGGTGACACCAGACGTGGTGTATAACAGTAGGCGTAGCAGATGACACCAGACGTGGTGTATGACAGCAGGCGTAGCAAATAACACAACACGACTCCAACACTAGGAAGGTTTAGGAACAAACACTGTACGGGATACGGGATATAGGTAGCAGTGAACGGGAACACTGGGAGCAGGATACAACTAAGGAATCATTTGCAATATGAACATGCGTAGACAACAACGCTCAGGCAAGGAGTAGAAGCACAGAGCCCTTTTTAGGCTGGATTCACACGAGCATGTTCGGTCCGTAAAGGACGGAACGTATTTCGGCCTCAAGTCCCGGACCGAACACAGTGCAGGGAGCCGGGCTCCTAGCATCATAGTTATGTACGACGCTAGGAGTCCCTGCCTCGACGTTGAACTACTGTCCCATACTGAAAACATGATTACAGTACGGGACAGTTGTCCTGCAGCAAGGCAGGGACTCCTAGCGTCGTACATAACTATGATGCCAGGAGCCCGGCTCCCTGCAGTGTGTTCGGTCCGGGACTTGCGGCCGAAATACGTTCCGTCCTTTACGGACCGAACATGCTCGTGTGAATCCAGCCTTATAGTCCAGGGTGATCTGGGGATAGGCTAGGGAAATTTTAGTAAATGCCCAGGCGCTGGCCCTTTAAGACCAGAGATGAGAGCGCGCACACCCTATTACACATTCCCTTATGGGAAGGCCATGCAAGCTGGCGTCTCTGGGGAGGGAGACGCTGGCAGACATCCAGGAGGCTGCAGTAGCGGCCGTTCGCTGATGGGGAGCAGCGGCGGTCAGCGGACATAGTCGTTACAGTACCCTCTTACGTCCCCTCTTCTTGGGTCCAGATCATAAGAGGAATTTTTAATGAGGGTAGGTGTAATAAGGTTCTCTTCTGGCTCCCAGGACCTCTCCTCAGGACCAAACCCTTTGCAGTCCACCAGATAGAAAGTCCTTCCTCCTACTCTCTTGTAGTACAGAATCTCTTTCACCTCGAACACATCAGAAGAACTGCTGGGAGCAACTGCAGAACTAAGAGCTTTACTGTAGCGGTTCAGAAACACAGACTTAAGGAGGGATACATGGAATGAGTTGGGAATCTTGAGAGAAGGAGGCAACTGAAGTTTATAGGGTACAGGGTTTATCCATTGCAGAACTTCGAAAGAACCGAGGAAACTGGGAGCGAATTTGTGAGAAGGCATCTTGAGTCTAATGTTTCTCAAGGATAGCCAGACTTTGACTCTGGGAAAGAATTGAGGAGGGACTTGTCTTCTATTATCGTCATGCTTTTTCATGCGGTCCACTTGATTGGAGAATCGCAGCCTTAGTTTGCTGCCAGATGTGAATGAAAGATCCAAAAGGAGAGTTTGCTGCCGGTGTAATGACGGGGTAAGGAAACAGACAAGTGAGCCCTAATCTACCCGCCACTCAGTCCCTGCCTACTTGCAACGACCCGCCCTAGGCGATGGGGTACAACTGGGCGACGGTCCCTACGCTCAATAAGTGCCCGACAGACAAACAGACAAGGGTACACAGAAGCAAGGGAAAAGGGGCAGTTGCCAACGGCAACACTGCGAGCAACAAGAGTGGTGAACGAGCTGAGTCAAACCAGGAGTGTACGAGGTACCAAACGCAGAGCAGGAGAGTAGTGAACAAGCCGAGTCAAACCAGGAGTGTACGAGGTACCAAACGCAGAGCAGGAGAGTAGTCAGTAAGCCAGGGTCGATATGAAGCAAGGTCAAATGGTTAAAGAAGCTGCAGCAGGGCAAGGTAACAAAACAAGAATCACAAGCAAGGAGGAACAGGAAAGGCAGGTATAAATAGACAGAGGGCGGGAGCTAGCTCCATCTGGCCAGGCTGTGATAGGCTCTCCCACTCCTAAGCCTGCCATCCTGAGTGGTGGAAGATGGAGTCAGTCTCACAGACATAGAAGCAGCTTATTACCTATGGGCGTGGATACAGACGCTGTGGCTGGCAGATCCTTAACAGTACCCCCCCTTTTATGAGGGCCACCGGACCCTTTCTAGATGGACCTGGTTTATTGGGGAAACTAAGGTGGAACCTCCTGACCAATACCCCAGCGTGAACATCCCGGGCGGGTACCCAAGTCCTCTCCTCAGGCCCGTATCCTCTCCAATGGACAAGGTACTGGAGGGAGCCTTGGACCATCTTGCTGTCCACAATCTTGGCCACCTCGAATTCTACCCCCTCAGGGGTGAGAACGGGGACAGGAGGTTTCCTCGAGGGAGCCAAGGACGGGGAGCAGCGTTTAAGGAGGGAGGCATGAAAGACGTTGTGTATTCGAAAAGATGGGGGCAACTCCAGTCGGAAGGAGACAGGATTGAGGACTTCAATGACCTTGTATGGCCCTATAAACTGGGGAGCAAACTTCTTGGACGGGACTTTAAGGCGCAAGTTCTTAGACGATAGCCACACCAGATCCCCGACCACAAACAAGGGGTTAGCAGAAAGTCTTCTATCTGCCTGAGTTTTTTGTATGCTCTGGGACGCCTCTAGGTTCTTCTGAACCTGGGCCCAGACTGTGCACAGTTCCCGATGAACGACCTTTACCTCTGGATTGTTGGAACTACCAGGTGAAATGGAGGAGGACCGTGAATTAAACCCAAAATTACAGAAAAAGGGGGAGACCCCTGACGAGTTACTGACCCGGTTATTAAGGAAAAATTCGGCGAGGTGAATGAATGAGACCCAATCATATTGACAGTCAGAGATAAAACACCTTAAATATTGTTCTAGAGACTGATTAGTCCTCTCGGTTTGGCCATTAGTTTCAGGATGGAAGGCAGAGGAGAAGGACAGATCAATCTCCAACTTTTTACAGAAGGCTCTCCAAAACAATCAAATAAATTGTACCCCTCTGTCAGAAACAATATTGACAGGGACCCCATGGAGACGCAGGATGTGTTTGACAAACAAGGTAGCTAACGTCTTAGCATTGGGTAGTTTTCTGAGGGGCACAAAGTGGCACATCTTACTGAAGCAGTCTACTACAACCCACATCACCGACTTGCCTTGAGATGGAGGCAAATTGGTGATAAAATCCATGGAGATATGGGTCCAAGGTCTCTGGGGAATGGGCAAAGAACGTAGTAAGCCCGCTGGTCGGGACCTGGGAGTCTTGGACCTAGCACAAACCTCACAAGCGGCGACGTAGGCCTTAACGTCTTTAGGCAACCCAGGCCACCAATAGTTTCTGGCAATGAGGTGCTTGGTACCCAGGATGCCTGGATGACCAGATAGTGCGGAGTCATGATTTTCCCTAAGTACCCTTAGCCGGAATTGCAGGGGAACAAACAGCTTGTTCTCAGGAAGGTTCCTAGGAGCTGAACCTTGATCAGCAGCAATTACAGAGACCAAATCAGAATCAATAGAGGAAATGATTATACCTGGAGGCAAAATACAAGCAGGATCTTCCTCCGAAGGAGGACTGGTCATGAAGCTACGCGACAGTGCATCAGCCTTAATATTTTTAGACCCAGCCCTATAGGTAACCAAAAAATTGAATCTGGTAAAAAATAACGCCCATCGAGCTTGTCTCGGGTTTAGCCTCCGGGCAGATTCTAGGAAAACCAGATTCTTGTGGTCGGTAAGGACAGTTACCTGGTGCCTAGCCCCCTCCAGGAAGTGGCGCCAAATGCCCATTTAATGGCTAAGAGTTCGCGGTTGCCAATATCAGTTACTCTCAGTGGGCGAAAACTTCCTGGAGAAGTAGGGACGGAGATGGGTGAGGGACCTGGAACCCTGGGACAAGACAGCCCCAACTCCCACCTAGGACGCGTCAACCTCCACGATAAATTGCTCCATTTGGTTGGGCTGAACCAACACCGGGGCTGAGATAAAGCACTTCTTAAGGACCTCAAAAGCCTGGACAGCCTCAGGAGGCCAGCGGAGGAGATCAGCACCCTTGCGAGTGAGGTCCGTAAGAGGCTTAGCGATGACCGTGAAGTTAGCAATAAATCTCCTGTAATAATTAGCGAACCCCAAGAAGCACTGTAACGCCTTCAGGGAGGCAGGTTGGACCAATTCCGCCACAGCCTGGACCTTGGCGGGGTCCATGCGGAATTCATGAGGAGTGAGGAGTTGACCCAAAAATTGTATCTCCTGCACCCCAAACACACATTTTTCGGTCTTCACAAACAGTTTGTTTTCCCGAAGGACCTGGAGCACCTTCCTAACATGCTCAATGTGGGAGGACCAGTCCTTGGAAAACACAAGTATGTCATCAAGGTACACTACAAGAAATACCCCCAAGTAATCTCTTAAAATCTCATTTATGAAATTCTGGAAGACCGCGGGAGCATTACACAACCCAAAGGGCATGACGAGGTATTCGAAAAGACCTTCGGGCGTGTTAAACGCAGTCTTCCACTCATCCCCCTCTTTGATGCGGATAAGGTTATACGCCCCCCGTAGATCAAACTTAGAGAACCATTGGGCCCCCTGAACCTGATTAAAGAGATCAGGAATCAAAGGAAGGGGATACTGGTTCCTTACAGTGACCTTATTCAAGTTACGGTAGTCAATGCATGGCCTAAGACCACCATCCTTCTTCCCTACGAAGAAGATGCCAGCACCTACCGGAGTCGTAGAGGGGTGAATGTAACCCTTGGCTAGGCATTCCTGGATATACTCTCTCATGGCTTCACGTTCAGTACAAGAGAGATTAAATATCCTACCCTTAGGGAGCTTAGCTCCTGTTACCAAATCGATAGCGCAATCGTATTCTCTATGAGGAGGTAACACTTCGGAGGCCTCCTTAGAGAAAACATCAGCGAAGTCCTGAACAAAATCAGGTAGCGTGTTCATCTCCTCAGGGGGAGAAATAGAATTAACAGAAAAACATGACGTCAAGCATTCATTACCCCATTTGGTAAGATCCCCAGTATTCCAGTCAAACGTGGGATTATGCAACTGCAACCAGGGAAGGCCTTAAACCAAATCGGACGATAATCCCTGCATCAACAGTACAGAGCACTGCTCCAAATGCATGGAGCCAACAAGGAGTTCAAAAACAGGGGTATGCTGTGTAAAATAACCATTAGCAAGAGGAGTGGAGTCGATACCCACTACCGGGACAGGTTTAGGCAAATCAATCAAAGGCATAGCTAGATACATAGCAAATTCCACAGACATGATATTAGCAGACGACCCTGAATCCACGAAGGCACTGCCGGTAGCAGACCTACCACCAAAAGAGACCTGAAAGGGAAGCAAGATTTTATTACGTTTCATATTTACGGGAAATACCTGTGCACCCAAGTGACCTACCCGATGATCACTTAGGCACGGAAGTTTTCCGGCTGCTTATTCTTACGCCTAGGACAGGTGTTCACTTGATGCTTGTCATCCCCACAATAGAAGCAGAGACCATTCTTCCTGCGGAACTCTCTACGTTGTTGGGGGGACACGGAGGCCCCGAGTTGCATAGGTACCTCCGAGTCTTCCGTGGAAGAACGAAGCAACGGAATCTCGGGAGGCATCATGGGGGAGTCAGAGGAGAAAATACAAAAACGTTCACGTTGTCATTCCCTGAGACGTCGGTCAAGTCGTACCGCTAAAGCCATAACCTGGTCTAGGGAGTCAGAAGAGGGATATCTAACTAGCAGGTCCTTCAGGGCGTTTGACAGACCCAACCTAAACTGGCACCTTAAGGCAGGGTCATTCCACCGACACGCTACACACCACTTCCTAAAGTCAGACCAATACTCCTCAACAGGTCTCTTACCGTGACATAAGGTCACCAGCTGACTCTCGGCAAAGGCAGTCCCGTCAGTCTCGTCATAAATGAGTCCGAGAGCAGAAAAGAAAAGATCAACGGAGGAAAGTTCAGGGGCGTCAGGAGCCAAGGAGAAGGCCCATTCTCGGGGCCCTTCCTGGAGCCGGGACATAACTATACCCACCCGCTGGCTCTCAGAACCTGAGGAGTGGGGCTTTAAACAAAAATAGAGCCTACAACTCTTCCGAAAGGAGAGAAAAGTCTTCCGGTCCCCTGAGAACCGGTCAGGCAACTTGAGGTGGGGTTCAAGAGGTGGGGGGCACTACCATGGTAGCATCAGGCTGGTTGACCCTCTGAGCCAGGGCCTGGACCTGTAGGGAGAGACCCTGCATTTGCTGATCCAGGGTCTCAAGGGGGTCCATAGTAGTGTGAGGGACCAGGGTAGAGTAGGTATATGGGCTTGTGATTATGTAATGACGGGGTAAGGAAACAGACAAGTGAGCCCTAATCTACCCGCCACTCAGTCCCTGCCTACTTGCAATGACCCGTCCTAGGCGGCGGGGTACAACTGGGCGACGGTCCCTACGCTCAATAAGTGCCCGACAGACAAACAGACAAGGGTACACAGAAGCAAGGGAAAAGGGGCAGTTGCACACGGCAACACCGCGAGCAACAAGAGTGGTGAACGAGCCGAGTCAAACCAGGAGTGTACGAGGTACCAAACGCAGAGCAGGAGAGTAGTGAACAAGCCGAGTCAAACCAGGAGTGTACGAGGTATCAAACGCAGAGCAGGAGAGTAGTCAGCAAGCCGGGGTCAATATGAAGCAAGGACAATAGTACAAAAAGCTGCAGCAGGGCCAGGAAACCAAACGAGAAGAATCACAAGCAAAGGAGGAACAGGAAAGGCAGGTATAAATAGACAGAGGGCGGGAGCTAGCTCCGTCTGGCCAGGCTGTGATAGGCTCTCCCACTCCTAAGCCTGCCATCCTGAGTGGTGGAAGATGGAGTCAGTCTCACAGACATAGAAGCAGGTGCAGGCTGATTAACCTATGGGCGTGGATACAGATGCTGTGCTTGGCAGATCCTTAACAGCCGGTATTTGAGTCATGGTTGGCACAGGAAGAGGAATGCGAGGATGCTGGCTGCACACAATGTAGATAGGAGACGAGGCAGTAGACTCATTTGAGTGATTGTTGTACGAGAATTCCGCCCAAGGTAGGAGTTGTATCTAATTTTCTCGTTTGGTTGAAATGGGTTGAAATGACGAAGATAATTCTCTAAAATTTGATTGGTCCTCTCCACTTAACCATTGGACTGTGGGTGGTAGGCAGAAGAGATGTCCAGTTTTACATCTAGCAGGTTGCACAGGGCTCTCCAGATCTTGGATGTAAACTGTACACACTGGTCCGAGACAAGATCCACTACTATGCAGATCATAGTACATCCAGCTGAGGGAGGAAGGTCAGTGGTAAAGTCCATAGCGATATGCTGCCAAGGGGCATCAGGAACAGGCAGGGGTAGTAGCAGACAAGCAGGTTTGAAGCGGGTAGACTTGTTCGAGGCACAGTTTATTTATCAAGAGACATAGTACGCAACATCTCCAGGCAGAGTGGGCCACCAATAGTGACGAGATATCAAGTCTTACGGACACCAGAATGCCCAGCTAGTTTAGAGTTGTGTCCCCTGAGGAAAATACCCTTCCTGTCAGCAAGACGGGCAAATGATTTTCCAGGAGGAATGTCTCTAATTTGCAGAGGGTTAGCGGTAATAATCCTATAAGGACCTATGATGTATTCAGGAGTTTCCTTAGAGTCATTGGTTTCAAAGGAGCGAGACAGGGCGTCAGGCTTTACATTCTTGTCTCCAGGACAGAAGTGAAACAAAAACTGAAATCGGGCGAAAAACAACGACCATCTCGCTTGGCATGGATTTAATCGTTGATCCGACTGTAGGTACGTGAGGTTCTTGTGGTCTGTATAGATGATAATAGGATGGATAGCACCATCCAGCAAGTGCCTCCACTCCTCTAAGAACTACTTGATGGCCAGCAATTCCCTATCCCTGATGGAATATTTGCGTTCTGCTGGAGAGAACGATTTTGAGAAGAAGCCACATTCGACCATCTTGCCCGTAGAGTTCTTTTGGCATAGTAGTGCTCCCGCACCTATGGAAGACATGTCCACCTTCAGAAAGAACTGCAGAGAAGTATCGAGGGGATGGAGATCGGAGGCTGAATTGAAAGAGTTTCCTGGCTTTTGTGGACATTGGCGCACGAAATGGCCTTTAAGGCCGCAATACAGACACAGACCTGAAGAGCATCTGTGTTGTTTCTCTTGCTCGGACAATTTGATTCTGTCTACATTCAAAGGTTCTTCAGGTAGTGCAACAGGAGGAGACAATAATGGTCTCTGGAACGAGGGTGCCAGTCTATGGAAACATCTCTCACGCCAAACCTCCTGAGCACGTTCCTGGATCCTCATGTCGACCCGGGTAGCCAACAGGATGAGAGCATCCAGGGTAGAAGGAAGATTGCGGGCTGCTAACTCGTCTTTGATGCGCAAGGACAGTCCCTGTCAAAATGTCGCCACTAATGCCTCATTGTTCCATGCCAACTCTGCTGCCAGTGTACGGAAGGAGATAGCATACTCTCCTTGCTTGAGTTTTAGCCGCTACAGAGAATGTTCGACTCGGCTCCTTGAACAGAGTACGAAAAGTCTCTGGGAATAACGCCAGGTCCGAGAATTCAGGGCTCCCTCGTTCCAAGATGGGGTTCGCTCATGCCAGGGCCTTGTCAGCGAGAAGGGAAATTATGAACGTTACCTTGGCCTCATCAGAGTGGAAGAAGTGAGCACGCAGTCTAAAGTGGCTGGTACATTGGTTGATGAAACCTCTACAGGCTCTAGAATCACCGTCATAGCGAGGTGGAAGAGGCAGCGAAACTGTGGATCTGGAACAGACAGGAGGAATAACAGTAAGTGGAGCGGCAGCAGTATCCTGAAGATGAGCAGGGAGCTGATCCAGTCAGGCGATGATAGAGTTTACTGCTACGAGGAGTTGATACTGTCGTGCACGCAGGTCATGCATATCCGATTGCATCACCTAAACCGCGGTCCTAGGTTGACCAGTTTGTTCCATGGCCTGAGCGTACTGTCACGATCTTGGGGCATGTAGTCCCACTAGGCCGGTCCGCCTTAGTGGAGTGGCAGCTAGTCAAGTTAAAGTTTATACAAAGTTCGTAGCACAAGGGTACCTGAGATAGTCCAGGCAGTTGCAGAGGCTTTGGCACAGATGGGACTTGATGTGGCAGGCAGCGCCAGATGTGGCGGATGAGGGGCAGGTGACACCAGATGTGGTGTATAACGGCAGGTGTATCGGATGACACCAGAAGTTTTGCATAACAGGAGGCGCAGCAGATGGCACAACGCGACTCCAATACTAGAAACACTACAACACTACAAACACAGCAAGGGACACAGGATACAGGTAGCAGAGCACGGGAACACTGGGAGCAGGATACAACTAAAGGACCATTTGCAATACGAACATGGGTAGACAACAACAATGCTCAGGCAAGGAGTGGAAGGGTGAAGCCCTTTTTATAGTCCAGGGTGATCTGGATATAGGTTAGGGAAACTTTAGTGAGTGTGCGGGCTGGCCCATTAAACCGGGGACGCACGCCCGCGCACTCTAATACACAGTACCGAACGGGAAGGCCCCACAAGCTGGCATCTATGGGGAGGGAGACACTAGCAGACGGCCAGGAGGCTTCGGTCGCGACCGTTCGCCGATATGGAGCGGAAGTTGTCCGTGGCCGTTCACCGATGGGAGCAGTCTTTACAGCACCCTTTGGGGAAGAAGCAGGTGAACCGTGTGTGTGAGTTCTACTGGTTTGTGCAAGGGTCGATTGGTCTGTGAGGCGTTAAACCAGGTTCTGGTCACAGACAGGAGCGGGTTTGTCCCTCCGCGTTGAGGCAAACAAAGACGAGGGGCCGCAAGGGTGTTGAACCAAAGCTTTGGAGACATGACACGGGCCTACGCAGAACTGAAGAGGAGGTTGCCTGTTGGGTAGTTAGCGAGTCTTTGGAGTGAAGCAGTACAGCTGCTTTACCGAGCAGAGTCAGGAGTCAGGGGCGAGTTTTTTTTACGGAGCAGATGGGGAACCACTCCAGCAACCCCACATTATTCTTAGGTGACTATTGGCAAATATAGCCCTGCTTACAGGATTAGCTGTTGAATAAAGGAGCAGCAGGTAGAATATTGCAGTATATTTTCGCTCCTTAAATTCCCTGGAGCGTTACATTTTTTCAGTTCATTAAAAAACGAAAACTAAGAATAATAACGTTCTGAATTATCATGGTGACGTTACTCTGCACCTGGAGCTTTAAGCCGGATATAGATGATTTACTGTATATAAAGTGCAGCCAGTCATTGCTTTATCACAGAGAGACTCCGGAGAACTGACGATCTGCAGACCTGACACTGACAACATACAATGAAATAATCCTGTGTCCATGGAGCAGTCTCTACTAGATTATATCTTTACACTTATATTCTGGTTTATTGTCCTGTGTGCACCATCCTGCGGATATACAACACAGAATTCATCATCATTATCATCATCATCCTCATCATCATCATTACAATGCTACCTTGATTTTATTGATACAAAATCTCAATATGAATATTATAAGAAAGGAGACTTTATTATCGGAGGACTCTTCTCCATAATTTGGATATGGAATTCAATGCCCACTTTTAAAAAACATGAAGCAAGGATTTTCCGGTCATTGTAAGTACTTAAATTGTAACAAATTTTCTTCCTTCTCAATTTATTACCAGTTGCTTATATAGCGCAATATATTCCACAATTCTGTACAGAGATTCTCACCAATCACATCTCTGTCCCCAAAGTGGCTCACAATCTAATTTCTTGAGCTCAAATACCCTCAAGCTATATTCACACATCGGACTTAATTTCGGATACGTATTTCCGTGGCAAAAAGCCAAGACTAAACCTCAGATTTCTGCCGTTGAGTTGCTGCAGATTTGCTGGTCGTGTGCAGCAAATCCGCAGCAGATTGACACGTGGATTAGCCTCATTATCTTTCAATTGAGCTAATCCTCAGCGTTTCCAACTGAAATAAGAGGCATGCCACTCAATTCAGCAGGTGATTTTTTTCTGCGGTGGTACCAGAAGCCTGCGCAAATATTTTCTGAGGCATGTCAATAGGGTTGTGGAAAAATCTGAGCCAAAATCTGTGTTAAATTTGAGTGTGAGTATAGCCATAGACACTATGGAAAATTTACCAACGTAAAACTCCATGCAGATGTTGACCTTGGCTCTGATTCAAGGACAGAATCCCAGGGCTGCAGAGCACCGGTGCCAATCACTGAGCGACCTTTCTGCCCATTGCTTTATGAAGTTCGGTCCTACATTTTAAAACATTGTGAGAGATATAACAACACTGTGCTAAAGTAGACAGGAAAAGAGCGATACCAGAGGGACAGAAACTGCTCTGAATTAATCAGCGGCACACAATGTATGATACATTTGCTAGACAAGTTACATACTTCTCTCTTCCTTAGGCCCCATGCACACGACCGTAAAATCACCCGTAATTACGGGTCCATTCATTTCTATGGCAGACAGACACCTTCCCGTATGTCTATGGGAGGGTGTCCGTGCCGTAGAAATCGGCCGAAAAAATTTAGGACATGTCCTATTTTCTTATTTTACGGACCGTGCTCCTATACTTTATAATGGCCGTGCTACTGGTCGTAATTACGGGCACCGTTGTTTGCATGGAGCCTTAGCACACTTTCCACCAATATTTTGCGCAAAAGGAATGGTGCATTCCTTTACTAGGCACTCTTCAAAACTGTCTTGTGAAGCGTAAAAAGTGTCAAAATCACATAATACATTTGGTGCACAGCATCTGCTCCAATTTTTTGGTGCAATTTGAGCCAGAATTGTGGCACATTTTGCTTAGTTTATTTCACGAATTGTAATTAGCAAAATTTCACACAAAAATATTGAATTTTGTGAAAGAAAATTGCAGCATGAAGTACAAACTACATGCTGGAAAATACACAGGAATATGTTCATTTCACTCATATAAAGTCATTACCAGATTGTCCTACAAATAGTGGGTCTGTGTTCTATCCAGCATGTTATTTTTTATTTACTTTTTAGTGAGAAACTTCATTGTCAGTTGTTAGTTGTCTGCCCACTATTAACCTCTTGTTTTTCATCACCTTCCCACCTCATTCCAAGAGCCATAACTTTTTAACTTTTCCGACTATGTAGTCTCATGAGGGTTTGCTTTTGCAAAGCTTGTATTTTCTAATGGCGCCATGTGTTTGGGGTATCTATAATATAACAAATAACTTTTATGATACTTTTTTATTTTTGGAGGGGGAAATAAAAAATTTAAAAACAGCAATAATGTAACTGTTTTTAGAAAAATCAAATGTAGACAGAAAAAGTTTCCTTTGTAGGCGCTTCTTTGTCGGTAGTGATCCAGATGGGGCTTTTAATGAAAAAAGCTTGCAGAGGAGTTATACTTAGGAAGAATTTTTTTATTCTCTGTTAAAATGTAGTGCGTTTCGGCCTTAAACCAAGGTCTTCATCAGGCATATAAAACATATCTCAGGTAGTATACCTATATACTGAAAAATAAGTGATCACGCTAACATCATGTGGAAAGGGTGAAAGTTCGAAAGGGGTGTTAACAAACAGTTACATAAGTGAGAGTTTGCTTTTTTTTTTTAAAAACAAAAACATCTTAAATATTTCTTGAAATACAACTTCTTAAAAACATGTATAATGCTACAAGATCTTTGAGGGATGGAGGAATAAAAATAAAAACATTGTTTATTTTAATAATCCTTATAGTTTAGGA
Organism: Rhinoderma darwinii; assembly: GCF_050947455.1. NCBI lineage: Eukaryota > Metazoa > Chordata > Amphibia > Anura > Rhinodermatidae > Rhinoderma > Rhinoderma darwinii. The sequence continues at coordinate 23,071,009 of NC_134687.1, read as the reverse complement.
ACGGGTATGTTAATTTATCTACAGTGGCCGATATGGTTCAAATTGATTCGTTTTTTTTTTACTATCCTATGCCGCCCTCAGAGCGTCATCTGTTGCTAAGAAACGGATCTTTTGCTGTTTCTATGGAGACCGAGAGGGGTCAAACCATCAGATGTTTTGCTCGTTTCCCCTATTCTCATTGTGTAGCTGGGTTCTTTCCTTTGTGGAGCTTATTTTATTTCCCTCTTATTTTACTGTTGTTTTTTTTCTAAAGGTAAAGATTATTTTATTTTACCTAAGAATTGTTGGTGTTTTTAAAAAAAATGTGCAACTTCTCTATGGGAGGAACGAAATAAGTTGTTGTTTTTTTTTACACCATGAGGGTATAGTCACACTAGGGATGCACGATGCATCGAAGCTTCTATACTGTTTCGATACTTTGCATCCCCAAACGGTTCGATACCGCTATTCCATTTATTTAGATACCGCACAGCCAGTTTAGTAATACATGAATGTATGAGTGCGGGGCTGCGGCTGTGTAATACAACCATCGCCCCGCTCCTGAGTTTTGACAACAAGCGCGCGCCGTCAGGATGATGCGATGCGGCCGGCGCTGCACTAATGAGCGCCGACACAGAAGACAGAACATGGCGGTCGCACTGCAAATCACCCCCATATTCTGTATTCAGTGTCTGCACCGCCGCTCATTAGTGCAGTGCCGGCCGCATCACCTCATGCTGACCGCGCGCGCACTTCCTGTCAGGAGCGGGGCAATGACTGTATTACACAGCCGCAGCCCCGCTGGCGGAGATGAGAGAAACCTCTCATCTTCGCCGTTATTCCCATGAATGCTGCGATCAAAGCTGACTGCAGCATTCAGGGGAAAATGAGAAGAGGGAATGCCCTTTGGATCGCGTCACAGGGAATTCCTGATTGATTGAGGGACATACCATATATGGGCAGACAGCCCACGGTCCATTGAAGGCTCCCAGGGTTGTCTAACCATATTTCCTGTTAGGGCATACTGAGGTATGTCCTAACAACTGCCTGTGCACTATTCGTACAAAGGCTAATGTACTGTCATATAGATATATGCCAGTACATTAAAGTTTAAAAATAAAGTAAAAACATAAAGTAATATTAAATTTAAAAAAATACATAACACTATTTTTACAATAAACATTATGAAATGTTAAATACTTTTGTGTCAAAAAAGACAAAGTATAATAGGTATGATACCTTTATTGGCTAACCATAAAAGGTCTATATGCGGTTTTCAGAGCACAGAGGCCCCTTCTTCAGCCAATTTAACAAATAAATGACTGAAAAAAGCACAACTTTTAGATGTTACACAAAGACAATTAGTACATGAGGTGATACATCATTAAGGTAAAGCCGGGGCAATAAAACTGGGGTTATAGGGGTGATGACTTAGGAGTTAAGGCATCTGGAGTCAGTCTGATGGGGGACGTGACGTGTGTCCATGTAGTGGCTCATAAATCCTGGTGTTAGATTGAGGCCTTGTGTCAATGACTGGAATTTTATCATCATCTTGAATTCCCAAATTTTTCTTTCTCTGTTGTTCTTAAAATGACCCTTCAGAATGAGTACCTTTAAATCTGCCAAACTGTGATCAGATCCAGAGAAGTGTTTTCCCACGGGTGTATCCACCTCCTGTTTTATTGTATGTCTGTGAAGATTCATCCTGGTTTGTAGTTTTTGTATTGTTTCTCCAATGTAGATTCCTTTATTGATGCACCTTGTACACAGGATCATGTACACTACATTGGAGGATGTACAGGAGAACGTGCCAGTGATTTTATAGTCCTGCTGCGTGTTTGGTATCTGGATGGTGTTTGATGACCAGATGTTGGTACAGGTCTTGCATTTTCTATTATTGCAAGGAAAGACGCCAGTCTGTGATGGTGATGAGAGGGACTGCTGACAAGGAGATTCCTTAGGTTTGGTGGCTGTTTGTATGCAAGGAGAGGTAAATCCGGGAATATTTCCTTCAGTTTATTGTCTTTGTTAAATATAGGTTGGAGATCAGCAGCAATTGTCCTCAAGACGTTCATTTGTGTGTTGTATATGACCACTAGGGGCGCCCTGCTGTTGTCTTTTTTCTTTTTGTACTCCAGAAGATTGCTCCTTTGAATTCTTGTTGCTCTGTAGATCTGATCATCTATAATCCTTGGATGGTGTCCCTGTTGTAAGAATGTATTCCTCAGTGATAGCAGGTGTTGTTTACTGTCTGAACAGATCCGTATGTATCGCAGAGCCTGGCTGTAGATGATGGATTTCTTTGTGTCTCGGATGGAAGCTGTTCCATCTCAGATATGCTGGACGGCCTGTAGGTTTATGCTAGATTGTGGTTTGTATGGTATTGTTTCTCATGTATATGGTCATGTTTACAATAAAAATTGAAATAACTCTCAATACATAAATCATACACGTATTCGGTGTTGGCGCGGCCGTAATAACCTGCACAACAATTTTTTTGCGTCATTTATGATGTGCACGCTGTAAAAAAATAAAATAAAAACGGCTTTCTTTCACTTATTCTTGTGAGGCATGAGGTGTGATGAATTTAACCTCCATGTGCCTCACATTAATAGTAATTAACCCCATCCTTACACATTAACCCATTATGAATGAGAAACATGATGGGGTTAATTACTATGAGGGCTTATTTAGACGAACGTATAATAGGTACATGCAACGCGCGTGGTTTTCACGCGCCTCGCACGGACCTATGTTAGCCTATGGGGGCGTGTGTCCGCTGCGTAAAACTCACGACATGTCCTATATTTCTGCGTTGTTCGCGCATCACGCACCCATTGAAGTCAATGGGTTTGTGAAAATCACGCGCACCACACGGAAGCACTTCCACGCGTGATTCTCGCAACAGCAGTAAAAACTATGAATGAAAACAGAAAAGCACCACGTGCTACAAACATACAAACAGAGTGTCATAATGATGGCGGCTGCGCGAAAATCACGCAGCCACGCATCATACACTGATGACACACGGAGCTGTTAAGCATCTTTTGCACATGCAAAACGCCGCGTTTTTTGCGCGCGCAAAACGCACACGCTCGTGTAAATCCGGAGTTAATGTGAGTTTTTTTTACCTTGTCTTGCATATTTTAGTTTAGTGACAATCAAGCGGAGCAATGGTCACAAGTATGGAGACGATCAATCATCCCCATAAATATCACATCTGGTTGGCAGCACATCACCTGTTTACAAGGGAAGATATGCTGCCATCAAGAGACCATTTTTCTGCTGAATAAAAGATACGATCAGCCAACAAACGAGCGTCTGCTTGCTCATTGACGGATCACTGCCTTGTTTACACAGGGCAATGATCAGGAATAAGCGTTTGTACAAACGCTCAATCGCTTGATTATTGGCCCGTGTAAAAGGGCATTAAGGGTGGGGTAAATGTAGACACAGTGAGGGTCATTGGAACATCTCCCCTTCATCAGAGGAAGACTCTAGATTTTAATTTTGGTCACAAATTTCAAGTTTCAACAATAAGAATCAGTACAAAATTTGGATAAGGATTCAAATATCTCATGAAACCATTTTGATAAAATATCGCAACATATTAGCGAAACCCTTGACAGTCTGAAACCACTGGATGGCCACGCATAGACACAGAGCATAGACATCTCGTGACAGAGTATCGCAAAATTATGTTTTTATTTTCAATGCTGGCCTTCTCGCACCACACATCTTAAGATATGTGGAGATAAGAAGAAATATAAGGAAAGACACATCTGTACCCGAATAAAGTCTGCAAAGGACCAATGTGAGAGGTCAATTTTCATGCCCCTGGGTACGATTAAACTTCTGTGACGGAGCTCAGCCATTATTAAAAGATGTTAATTCTACTGCTATTCTCTTATGGCTTTTAGGACTTGTCATGCACCGTTATGGCTGGTTTGTATGTCAATGTACGGAAACATGGCAGAGAAAAATAAGGAATTGATATGTAGAAAGGGCTGAGGGAGTCCTGAACTTGGTTTAGTATCTAAATGCAGCATAAGGAAAGCTTAATGATGACAATATTTTAAATTTAACCAAAGTTTTTGTAAAGCATGACTCATATTTGTATAAATTAATATGTATTAGAATTCAAGGTGAAAGAATTTAAAAAATATTACAAAATTCATTGTTTGCATGTGATATATTGATAAGTATAAATCTTTTACTTTTTCACATATTTTCACAGTCCACATCTAAGGAGCTACGCTGCATTTCTGGCTTTTATTTTTGCGGTTCATGAAATTAACAAGGATCCAAAACTTCTACCCAATTTTACTCTGGGTTTTCATATATTTGATGCATTTGGGGATGAGATTAAATCTGTGCAGAGTGTTCTACAGATTCTGTCTGGTGTAGACATGAAGGCCCCAAATTATTACTGCATGAAACACGGTAAAGTCGCTGGATTTGTGGGATATCCATTCCTAATGGAGCAAATACTGCAAATATACGACTACACCAAGGTGAGCCGGACCGGCAGTGCATTTTTGGTGCAGTTTTTGAATGTATTTTTCTTTTTACAATGGTTGGAGATGGGTGATAAGACCTCTATCTCTGTATGTACTGTATACTGGAGGACTGGTACAGCCAAAAGTTCCTGAAAAAATGTCTTAAATTTACACAGAAAAAAACTTCTTTTAGCTTAATATTAAAATCAATAAAGGAAAGAAAAAACACAAAACCATAAAAGGTGAAAATAAAAAGTAGCCATTTGGCAATGAACCTCTTAAGGAACCGTGAAAAAAAATAGCAGCTTGTGGTCCTGGGCTTAAAATTTGCTCTGTTGTAAATATATGGGGAGGGCAGGGGCGTAGCTAGGGGAGGCAGTCAGGGCATGTGCCCTGGGCACAACTTGGAGGGGGGACCATGGCCGCACCATCTATGATGGTGGCCTGCTGCCTCTCTGAGGGGTCGGCGGCGCCACTGAAACCAGCCGCCGCCACCCCCTCCTGCACTATAATTGTACCTGCGTCTATAGGACACAGGTACAATTAGAAGCAATGAATTGCCGAGTATGTTCCGTGCCCAGCCATTCAGTCCCTTTCTACGAGTGAAGCGGCCGTGCCGCTTGCATCGTTAAAAGGCGCTGATTGGCAGGGAAAGTCATTCTGCCCTGCCAATCAGCGCCTTTCATAGATGCAAGCAGCGCGATCACATCATCGTGCTGCTTGCGTCGTTCAACCTTAGGAGACCTGCGCACAAGACAGCAGGTCTCCATTGCCGCCGGATGCCGTGGGGACGGGATTAAGGTGAGTTTGTATAGTTTGTTTTTTTATCCAAATAAAAAAGTGTGTGGCATCATCTACTGTGGGTGGCTTTATCTACGGGCGTGGGGCTTTATCTACAGGGGGGCTTTATTTGGGGAGGCTTTATCTACGCAGGCTCTATTTACAGGGGGGCTATATACTGGGCTGGGCTATATGTGGAGCACTATATACAGGGGTGGGCTATATGTGGAGCACTATATACAGGGGTGGGCTATATCTACAGGGGGCTATATACAGGGGTGGGCTATCTATGGTGCACTATAGGGGGAGATATATGTGAGGCACTATATACAGGGGTGGGCTATATGTGGAACACTATTTATAGGGGGAGATATATGTAGGGCACTATCTACAGGGGGCTCAATGGCAGGCACTATCTACAGGGGGCTCAATGGCAGGCACTATCTACAGGGGGCACGGTGTGTGTGGGACACATTGTATGGTGCTATTATAATTAGAGGTGCAGTGTATGGCACGATTATATTTAGGGGCGTAGTGTGTGGTATAATATTTGTTTCTAGGTGTAGAAATGTTTGAAAAGTGAGAAGATGAAGACATCTGAGTGGCAAACTGCAGAAATGGGCGGTGACCAGGAGAAGTCATCATAGAGGTCTGAACCGGAAGGAGAAAAAGAACTAGAATCTGAGACGTCACCGGTGAGTCACTTAATGTAAATGTTTATTCTGCCTCTAATCAGTACTGTATTTTTTTAAATTTAGTAAAAGTGTAAAAATAAAATAAAAACTACACATATATCGTATCCACGCAATCATAATGACCCAAAAAATAAAGTTAGCATATTATTTAAACCGCAAGGTGAACGCCATAAAAAAACCCTACAAAAACCAACGACAACATTTCTATTTCTTCCCATTCCCCCCCAAAAATAATAATAAAAGGTTAATCAATAAGTCCCATGTACCCCAAATTGGTAGCAATGAAGTCCCGCAAAAAACAATCCCACATATGGCAACATTGACGGAAAAAAAAAAGTTATGTCTCTTGGAAAGCTACGATGTAAAATTAAATAATTTTAGTTCAAAAGAGTTTTTATTCTGCAAAAGTAGTAAATCATAAAAAAAACTATACATATTTGGTATCGCCGTAATCGTATCAACCCCTTTAATAAAGGTAGTATGTTATTTACTGTTGTAGTAAGAGGAGAAAAGGGGCTGGCACTGCTCCAATGCAGGGAAAGACATAGTCTCTACATAGAAACGCTGTGTGGCTCAGAACACATGGGAATACAGCTGTTAAAATGTTGCTGGCGGGGTGCTCATCGGTGAAAAACAGCACGTATGTGTAACTTTATAGAAGACAGATAGGAAATATGAGGCACTCACCGCAGTGCCATTAAAAAATATTTATTGAGGTTGATCTCGGTCAGTAATGATGTGGAGGATGCCAAAGACCGTTTCACGCTACAAGCGCTTTGTCCAGGCTCATACGTCATTTCCTCATTGCTCCTTTTATAATGAGCTTACATAATACAATAACAAAAGAAAATGAAAGAAAAAACATAAAAGGAGCAAAAAGATACACAAAAGTAGATAGCAAGATACTAAAATATAACAGTGTACAATCAGTACAATATTTATTCAAAAAATTGAAACAACAATTACATTAAAAAGGAGCTGAGATCGTTGCGGTCATTAAGACCCAACGGTCCCAGTGCCTCAGTTTTTAAAATAATTTCAGCCTCCTTTCTTAATAGGATGCCGTGCCTGTCTCCCCCCGATGGGGCCAATTTAATTTGCGTTAATCCTGCAAAACGCAGTTCCCGGTAATTATTACCATGGAACTCGTTCATATGCTGCATAAATCTCGGGCAGCCCTTCCCTGTGTCTAAAGATCGGACATGTTCGCCAAAAGCGCTTTTGCATCTGGCGAATTGTTTTGCCTATGAAAAATTTCTGACAAGGGCAGAAAATTACATAGACAACAAATTGTGATTTGCAAGTGATCATGTCATCCACATAGAACGTACAGCCCCCTATTTTAAGGTACCTTGTGCTTAGAAGAAGACTACAAAATCTACATTGACCGCATCTATAATTACCTTTCGGTAGAGATGCTGTCAACCAATCTCCTGTCTCAGTACAGGAAGAGAATCTCCCTTCAACAAGTACATCCCTCAAATTCTGACATCGACGAAAATAAATAATTGGACATCTGGTTGAGACATCTGTAAGCAGAGGATCATTCCCAACCAGATGCCAATTATTGTAAATAGTAGAACGTATTACATCGCTCATTGGGCTAAAAGCAAAAGACAACACAAATCGTTTGTTGTCCTTATTAGAGATATTATTCTTACGCTTAGACTTTAATAGCGATCGTTGACTTTGGCCATTTACATGAGCAATTGCTTTTGCAATGAGATGCGAAGGATATCCCCGTCTGACTAATCTCTGACTGCGTTCCTCTGATTGTTCGAAAAATGTGTCATCATGATCGTTCAGTCTCCTCAATCTCAAAAATTGTCTATACGGGAGGGAACACATAATGTGATTAGGGTGATAGCTATCAAACCTCAACAACAAATTTGTTGCAGTAGGTTTTCTACAGTATATCCCTTTGTTCGTAATTGACCCTCATTTAAACTCACATGTACATCTAAAAATTCTATCTCCTGATCTCCAAATTTGTAAGTGAAATTCATATTCATTGTATTTTTATTAAGATATTCAATGAACTTTAAAAATTAATTCTGTGTCCCCGACCATACTATAAATATGTCATCAATATAGCGCAAAAAGATTTGTAAGTACTTAACAAAGGGGTTTGATATATTGTACATTAATGCCAATTCCAATTCAGCAAGAAAAAGTTTCACAAAGGTAGGAGCCACAGGGGTCCCCATAGCCGTGCCGGCTATCTGATGGGTACCACTGTACATCAAATTGAAAATAGTTATGGTTGAGAACAAACTGTAGTGCTTCACAAATATATTTAGAAAAATAGGGATCACCCTTCATATATTCCAATTGACGGCCGATTGCCTGTATACCAGCATCCTGTGGGATGCGTGCGTATAGGCTCTCGACGTCAATGGTAGCCAATTTAAAATGGGATTGCTACCCAAAATCCGTAATTATGGACAGAAAATCTTTTGTGTCCTTTAGATATGAAGGAATATTCACCAATAAAGGACGTAATAGCCAATCTAAGTAGCGGGAGAGGGGCTCAGTAACCGAACCTCTCCCCGCCACAATAGGGTGACCTGGTGCATGGATCATGGATTTATGTATCTTGGGAATCATATACCAGTACGACCCAACTGTGACATACCTGGGATCTCTGAGATCATTATTAAGACGAGGAGTTGAGGGAGGGTTTCTCTCCGGCCGATTTGCGGAGAAACTGATTATGTCCCTACCTAAAAAGCCGTACGGGTATATGATTCCCAAGATACATAAATCCATGATCCATCCACCAGGTCGCCCTATTGTGGCGGGGAGAGTTTCGGTTACTGAGCCCCTCTCCCACTACTTAGATTGGCTATTATGTCCTTTATTGGTGAATATTCCTTCATATCTAAAGGACACAAAAGATTTTCTGTCCATAATTACGGATTTTGGGTGGCAATCCCATTTAAAATTGGCTACCATTGACGTCGAGAGCCTATACACACGCATCCCACAGGATGCTGGTGTACATTCAATCGGCCGTCAATTGGAATATACGAAGGGTGATCCCTATTTTTCTAAATATATTTGCGAAGCGCTACAGTTTGTTCTCAGCCATAACTCTTTTCAATTTGATGGACAGTGGTACGATCAGATAGCCAGCACGGCTATGGGGACCCCTGTGGCTCCTACCTTTGTGAATCTTTTTCTTGCTGAATTGGAATTGGCATTAATGTACAATATATCAAACCCCTTTGTTAAGTACTTACAAATCATTTTGCGCTATATTGATGACATATTTATAGTATGGTCGGGGACACAGAATGGATTTTTAAAGTTCATTGAATATCTTAATAAAAATACGATGAATATGAATTTCACTTACAAATTTGTAGATCAGGAGATAGAATTTTTAGATGTACTTGTGAGTGTAAATGAGGGTCAATTACGAACAAAGGGATATAGAAAACCCACTGCAACAAATTCGTTGTTAAAGAGGCTCTGTCACCAGATTCTCAAATCCCTATCTCCTATTGCATGTGATCGGCGCTGCAATGTAGAGAACAGTAACGTTTTCTTTTTTTAAATCTTTCATTTTTAGCCAAGTTATGAGCTATGTTATATATATGCAAATGAGCTTTGACATTTCAACTGGGCGTGTTTTTTTTCTGTATGTCCAACTGGGCGTGTATTGTGTTTTTAACTGCAGTCAGCTGGTGACCTTACGTCAGGGTAAGAGACCTGTTGAGGAGTATTGTTCTGACTTTAGGAAGTGGTGCGTAGCTTCTCTGTGGAATGACCCTGCCTTAAGGTGCCAGTTTAGGTTGGGCCTGTCGAACGCCCTGAAAGACCTGCTAGTTAGCTACCCCTCTTCTGACTCCCTAGACCAGGTTATGGCTTTAGCGGTACGGCTTGACCGACGTCTCAGGGAACGACGACTTGAACGTCTTGGTGTTTTCTCCTTCCGACTGGAGTTGCCCCCATCTTTTCGAGTACACAACGTGTTTCATGCCTCCCTCCTTAAACGCTGCTCCCCGTCCTTGGCTCCCTCGAGGAAACCTCCGGTCCCTGTTCTCACCCCTGAGGGGGTAGAATTCGAGGTGGCCAAGATTGTGGACAGCAGGATGGTCCAAGGCTCCCTCCAGTACCTGGTCCATTGGAGAGGATACGGGCCTGAGGAGAGGACGTGGGTACCCGCCCGGGATGTTCACGCTGGGATATTGGTCAGGAGGTTCCACCTTAGTTTCCCCAATAAACCAGGTCCACTTAGAAAGGGTCCGGTGGCCCCTCATAAAAGGGGGGGTACTGTAAAGGATCTGCCAGGCACAGCTTCTTTATCAACGCCCATAGGTAATCAGTCTGCACCTGCTTCTAGGTCTGTGAGACTGACTCCATCTTCCACCACTCAGGATGGCAGGCTTAGGAGTGGGAGAGCGTATCGCAGCCTGGCCAGACGAAGCTAGCTCCCGCCCTCTGTCTATTTATACCTGCCTTTCCTGGTCCTCCTTGCTTGTGAATCTTCTCTGTTGGTTTCCTGGCCCTGCTGCAGCTTCTTGTACTATTTGTCCCTGCTTCGTATTGACCCTGGCTTGTTGACTACTCTCCTGCTCTGCGTTTGGTACCTCGTGCTCTCCTGGTTTGACTCGGCTTGTTCACTACTCTCCTGCTCTGCGTTTGGCACCTCGTACTCTCCTGGTTTGACTCGGCTCGTTTACTACTATTGTTGCTCACGGTGTTGCCGTGGGCAACTGCCCCGTTTCCCTTAGGTTCTGTGTTCCCTTGTCTGTCGTTCACTTATTGAGTGTAGGGACCGTCGCCCAGTTGTACCCCATCGCCTAGGGCGGGTCGTTGCAAGTAGGCAGGGACTGAGTGGCGGGTAGATTAGGGCTCACTTGTCTGTTTCCCTACCCCCATCATTACATACAGTGAAGGAAATAAGTATTCCCTTGCTGATTTTGTAAGTTTGCCCACTGTCAAAGACATGAACAGTCTAGAATTTTTAGGCTAGTTTAATTTTACCAGTGAGAGATAGATTATATAAAAAAAAAAAACAGAAAATCACATTGTCAAAATTATATATATTTATTTGCATTGTGTACAGAGAAATGAGTATTTGATCCCTTTGGCAAACAAGACTTAATACTTGGTGGCAAAACCCTTGTTGGCAAGCACAGCAGTCAGACATTTTTTGTAGTTGATGATGAGGTTTGCACACATGTTAGATGGAATTTTGGCCCACTCCTCTTTGCAGATCATCTGTAAATCATTAAGATTTCGAGGCTGTCGCTTGGCAACTCGGATCTTCAGCTCCCTCCATAAGTTTTCAATGGGATTAAGGTCTGGAGACTGGCTAGGCCACTCCATGACCTTAATGTGCTTCTTTTTGAGCCACTCCTTTGTTGCCTTGGCTGTATGTTTCGGGTCATTGTAGTGCTGGAAGACCCAGCCACGAGCCATTTTTAATGTCCTGGTGGAGGGAAGGAGGTTGTCACTCAGGATTTGACGGTACATGGCTCCATCCATTCTCCCATTGATGCACTGAAGTAGTCCTGTGCCCTTAGCAGAGAAACACCCCCAAAACATAATGTTTCCACCTCCATGCTAGACAGTGGGGACGGTGTTCTTTGGGTCATAGGCAGCATTTCGCTTCCTCCAAACACAGTGAGTTGAGTTAATGCCAAAGAGCTAAATTTTCGTCTCATCTGACCACAGCACCTTCTCCCAATCACTCTCAGAATCATCCAGATGTTCGTTTGCAAACCTCAGACTGGCCTGTACATGTGCCTTCTTGAGCAGGGGGACCTTGCGGGCACTGCAGGATTTTAATCCATTACGGCGTAATGTGTTACCAATGGTTTTCTTGATGACTGTGGTCCCAGCTGCCTTGAGATCATTAACAAGTTCCCCCCGTGTAGTTTTCGGCTGAGCTCTCACCTTCCTCAGGATAAAGGATACCCCACGAGGTGAGATTTTGCATGGAGCCCCAGATCGATGTCGATTGACAGTCATTTTGTATGTCTTCCATTTTCTTACTATTGCACCAACAGTTGTCTCCTTCTCACCCAGCGTCTTACTTATGGTTTTGTAGCCCATTCCAGCCTTGTGCAGGTCTATGATCTTGTCCCTGACATCCTTAGAAAGCTCTTTGGTCTTGCCCATGTTGTAGAGGTTAGAGTCAGACTTATTAATTGAGTCTGTGGACAGGAGTCTTTTATACAGGTGACCATTTAAGACAGCTGTCTTTAATGCAGGCACCAAGTTGATTTGGAGCGTGTAACTGGTCTGGAGGAGGCTGAACTCTTAATGGTTGGTTGGGGATCAAATACTTATTTCTCTGTGCACAATGCAAATAAATTTATATAATTTTGACAATGTGATTTTCAGTTTTTTTTTTATATAATCTATCTCTCACTGGTAAAATTAACCTAGCCTAAAAATTCTAGACTGTTCATGTCTTTGACAGTGGGCAAACTTACAAAATCAGCAAGGGATCAAATACTTATTTCCTTCACTGTATGGGCTTTCCCAGATCAAATATGTAGATGGAGAGCAAGGGTCCAAAGACAGAGCCTTGAGGAACACCAACAAAGACGGCGAGACGAGGATATGGTGTGTGAGTGTGAGATTCTAGATGTTTTGTTTTTGAGGTATGAGGACATCCAGGAGAGGGCCAAGTCTGTGATGCCAATCGTTGCGAGAATTTGTAACAGGAGAGAGTGGTCGACTGTGTCGAAGGCAGAAGAGAAGTCTAGAAAGTGGAGCACAGAGTAATGTTGTGAGATTTTGGTAGTTAAAAGATCATCACTCACTTTGGTTAGAGACGTTTCATTAAAGTGGTGGGTCTGAAACCAGAATGTAGTTGTCAAAAACAGAGTTGGATGGGAGGTGGAAGGACAGTTCAAAGCGGACATGTTGTTGAAGGAGTTTTGAAGCAAATGGGAGTAGTGAGATGGCGTGATAGTTGGACAAAGAGGACAGGTCAGAGCATTGCTTGTAAAGGATGGGTGAGATGGTTACATGTTTAAATGAAGAAGGGAAGACTCCAGTGGATAGTGATAGGTTGAAGGGCTGGGATAACCACAGTAGTATGGTTAGGGATGAGGTGGGATGGAATAAGGTCATGAGCACATACAGGGCCGCCATCAGGGGGGTATTAGGGGTAGTAGTGTAGGGGGCCCGGCCAAACTTAATTGAAAGGGGGGCCCGGCAACTGCCGCGACTTGCCTTTGGTAGAAAAAAACAGGCCCCTGCAATGGGGCCTGTTTTTTTCACCAAAACAATGTCGTGAGCTGCGGGCCCCCCTCTCGTGAAACACCGCCGTGAGCTGCGAGCCCCCCTCTTATCACCACCGCGAAACACCGCCCGCTTGCGCGCGAAAGAGCGAGCGCGCGACCGCGCGCGAACGACCGCAAGCGCGCGCGCCCACGCGCGAACGACCAGGCGCGCCGCCGAGAGGGAGGCGGTGCGCCCGCAACACAAGATATAGGGGGAAGGACAGCCACACTGGACAGCGGCGCAGTCTACTTACCTGCTCGTCCGCCTCCGACTCCGCCTCCTCGTCCTCGTCCTCCTCGTTCGACTCCGCCTCCTCGTCCGACTCCGCCTCCTCCTCTTTCTCCAGAGTGTGGCTGCGTAAGGAGAGGGGGAGGAGTCTAGTTGTTGCGCGGCGGCAGTTCTACGATCCCCGCCATTTTCTGGAGCCTGGAGGTGAAGGACGACATCTGGACCGAAGACATCGCCTGAAGAGGACTGGAGTGGGAGCAGCTCTTCTGACACGGTGAGTAAATTATCTCAAAGTGCTGTTTATGTATGGCCCTGTTCACACAGAGTATTTTGCAGGCCGAAAAAATCTGCCTCAAAATCCCTTAAAGAATTTTGAGGCAGATTTTGACCTGCCCACACTATCTTGCCGCGTTTTTTGCTGCGTTTTTTGCCCGCTGCGATTGAGGACAGCAGACAAAAAACGCAGCGAAAAATGCATTTTCTGCCTCCCATTGATTTCGATGGCAGGTCAGAGGCGGAACCGCGGCAAGAAAGGACGTGCTGCTTTTTCTTTTTTCCGCGACTGGCTCCCATTGATTTCAGATTAAATCAATGGGAGGCGGTTTTGGAAGTTGTTTGGTGCTGATTCTGACGCAGTGTCCGAGTCAATATCAAGGCCCAAAAACTCTGTGAACTGGGCCTTAATGTTAGGGCTTATTCAGACGAACGTGTAATACATCCGTGCAACGTGCGTGATTTTCACGCGCCTTGCACGGACCTATGTTACTCTATGGGGTCGTGCAGACTGTCAGTGATTTTCACGCAGCGTGTGTCCGTGTGTCCGCTGCATAAAACTCACGACATGTCCGATATTTGTGCATTGTTCGCGCATCACGCACCCATTGAAGTCAATGGGTGGGTGAAAATCACGCCCAGCACTTCCGCAGCAGTATAAACTATGAATGAAAACAGAAAAGCACCACATGCTACAAACATACAAACAGAGTGTCATAATGATGGCGGCTGCGCGAAAATCACGCAGCCGCGCATCATACGCTGCTGACACACGGAGCGGTTATGACCTTTTGCATGCGCTAAACGCCACGTTTTTGCGTACACAAAAAGCACACGCGTACACAAAAAGTTTAGACTTGCCCCGGCCGTAGTTTAGGTGACGCATCTCTCTCTTCTGAACGTAGCCCCGCCTCCTGGGATGACGCTGTAGACCATGTGACCTGCAGCAGTCACATGGGATGAAACGTCATGACAGGAGGCCGGGCTGCGCTAAGAATAGAGGATCGCGTCACCAGGACTACGGCCGGGGGAAGTCTAAACTTTTTTATAAATGTAAAAAAGTACTTTTTTTTTTCTCATGTGTGATTTTTGCGGCAGAACCGCGGCATTTCCGCAACAGAGGAGCGGCGATTCCACAGAATACATTGACACGCTGCGGCTTAAAAAGCCACACTGCAGGTCCATTTTTTTTCAGCGTGTGGATGAGATTTGTTCAAATCTCATCCACTCTGCTGCGACTGTGATACGCTGCGGATTTTCCACAATAAAATGTGTTGCATAAAATCCGCAGCGTTCATGCCTAGTGTGTTCCTACCCTAAGGCCGGATTCACACAAGCGTGTGCTTTGTGTGTGCGCAAAAACGTGGCGTTTTGCGCATGCAAAAGGTCCATAACAGCTCCTTGTGGCAGCAAAAAAAGGGGGAAGGAGTAGGATCCAGCGCTGAGTCAAGTTTAAAATGGATTTTCTGTTCCAAGTTTATTGGCATGAATAATAAAAGGAAGTCCAGTTGTAGATAGTCCTGGGTTAGTAAGAAGTGGAGGTAATGTCCTCGGGGCCTACGCGTTTCGGACGACTGCCGCGTCCTTAAACTTGGCTGTAGTCAACTGGACTTCCTTTTATTATTCATGCCAATAAACTTGGAACAGAAAATCCATTTTAAACTTGACTCAGCGCTGGATCCTACTCCTTCCCCCTTTTTTTGCTCATTCACCGTGTGTCGACACGAGGACCCGAGTGCCATTCACAACACACTGGAGTGTGTCAGGTGAGCTGGAGGTCTCCTCCCCAGTTCCTTGTGGCAGCAGCGTATGATGCGCGGCTGCGTGATTTTCGCGCAGCCGCCATCATTATGACACTCTGTTTGTATGTTTGTAGCACGTGGTGCTTTTCTGTTTTCATTCATAGTTTATACGGCTGCGGAAGTGCTGGGCGTGATTTTCACGCACCCATTGACTTCAATGGGTGCGTGATGCGCGAACAATGCACAAATATCGGACATGTCGTGAGTTTTACGCAGCGGACACACGGACACACGCTGCATGAAAATCACTGACAGTCTGAACGGCCCCATAGAGTAACATAGGTCCGTGCGAGGCGCGTGAAAATCACTGACAGTCTGCACGGCCCCATAGAGTAACATAGGTCCGTGCGAGGCGCGTGAAAATCACACGCGTTGCACGGATGTATTACACGTTCGTCTGAATAAGCCCTAACAATAAGGCCCAGTTCACAGAGTTTTTGGGCCTTGATATTGACTCGGACACTGCGTCAGAATCAGCACCAAAAAACTTCCAAAACCGCCTCCCATTGATTTATTCTGAAATCAATGGGAGCCAGTCGCGGAAAAAAGAAAAAGCAGCACGTCCTTTCTTGCCGCGGTTCTGCCTCTGACCTGCCATCGAAATCAATGGGAGGCAGAAAATGCATTTTTCCCTGCGTTTTTTGTCTGCTGTCCTCAATCGCCGCGGGCAAAAAACGCGGCAAGATAGTGTGGGCAGGTCAAAATCTGCCTCAAAATTCGGTGCGCGGTTCCAGGCGGTCGCGGGTGCGCATGCGCGGGAGTTTGCGGGTGCGCGCGATCGGTCGCACGGGCGGCAGTGTTTGACGGCCCCCATGACGACCCCCATGCTACCCAGGGCCGCCATCAGGGGGGTATTATGGGTACTGATGTGAGAGGCCCGGCCAAACCTAATTGAAAGGGGGGCCCGCAGCTCACGACATTCTTTTGGTGAAAAAAACGGGCCCCATTGCAGGGGCCTGTTTTTTTTCTACCAAAGGCAAGTCGCGGCAGTTGCCGGGCCCCCCTTTCAATTAGGTTTGGCCGGGCCTCTCACATCAGTACCCCTAATACCTCCCCTGATGGCGGCCCTGGGTACCATGATATAGTGCTGGACGGAGTACCGTTAACAGGCGGTGCCACGGTAGGGGGGCCCAGAAAATTTAGCTGTAGGGGGCCCTGAAATTCCTGATGGCGGCCCTGAGCACATATGGTGTGGAGAGGGCTTTCCATCAGTAATGATGGAGTAGGAAGTTATTGGGGGAGAGCACTGAGCAGTGACACAATGTACTTTATTTTGGTTGATATGTTTTGTGTTTTTTGTTTATATAAAAAATCCCAAATTTACAAAAAATTTGGAAGAAGTTGCAATTCCCAAAATTTGAAATCCTTTGCTTTGAAGATAGAGAATTATACCACACACATTGGTAAATAAATCAGGTTTACAATGTGAATATAACAGTAATAGCAAACAGTCACAAACAGAATCCATGACAACTAAACAGGAGCTGCCACCTCTACTGACACGTCTGTTTTAGTAAAGGCTTGTATTATCCATGGAAAACAATTCTTAGAACTCTGTGTTGTGCCATTTCTCTGTTATTCCTCCTGGAAATGTATATATAAATTGACAAATGAGGGTTAGCTCTTTGACAAGGTGAATGGTAAGTCCCTTCACAATCTGAGTGTGTCCAGTCATTGCTGACAATATCAAACTATGTAGGATAAATCCTATTGACAAGGTGAAGGGCTGCATTGCTTTGTAAACTAGGCTTGGGATACACAGAGACTCTGTGTAACACTACTGATTCATTTTAACCATCGAGTGACAGCTGCAGTCCAAATGATTGTATGCAACTCAATATATTACTATGTACTGTGGCTGTATCTCTATAGTTAAAATTAATTACAGATGTAGCAGTTTTTAACTTGACAATTAAGCGGCTTTCCACTACCGGACAACTGATGACCTATCCGCCGAATAGGTCATCAGTGTATTATCGGTGCATGTCCGATAACTGGACCACGCACCAATCATACACTGATGACCTATCCGGCAGATAGGTCATCAGTTGTCTGGTAGTGGAAAAGCCCTTTAAATGTCAAGTTAAAGAATGCTACAGCTGTAATTAAGTTTATCTATAGAGCTACAGCCACAGTACGTAGCAATATATGTAGCTGGTCCGGTATCTCCGTGCACCAGACCTATATCCAGTAGATAGAAACAGATCAGCAGCACAGGACAATTATTTCTCTCAAGCGGGTGCACGTCTCCTAGGTCACAGTCCAAGAGTGACCCCTCAGTCAGAATAGAAAGAAATTGAGACAGCACTCCAAAATATTCAAAAATAAAGATCCTTTTATTCCATGTGTGTGCAACGTTTCAGCTCAGTACGAGCCTTTCTCAAGCATAACAGTGTGACACTCAAAGCACATATATATGTAGTACAAAATCACAAAGCCAATTACATATATATTATAAAATCGTGAGAAGATAATACATCAAATATGCATAACATTATATCAATGGAATCCCCTATAGATATGACAATACATATATAGGGAAATATGTGTAAAGCATTGAATGTGTTTAATATAAATAGTGTATTTACTATAATAAGGCCAATCAATCGGATGGGCTACATGTGTGTAGTGACATGTGAACAATGTCGAAAGACAGGTGAATATTATAAAATTTATATTAAAAACATCTTACCCTCACTGGATCGGCTGATGGCATTTTACACTCTCTACTACGCAGATCTAAACGTTATGTAATCCTATCACCTGTTGGTGTGGGTCATCGCACAATGCGTCATATCGCGCATGCGCATAGCCCACTCATAGCGTAAATCGCCATTTTAGAAGAGGGCCATTCACCCTTTCGTATTTCATATAGATGGTGTCAGATCCTCTCGATTTCGGATATGAGTCACAGTGTGTTTCATCAGTTCGCACTTGCGCGGAACTCACTGACAATACTCGGCGCCATTTTGGGAAAGGGCAATACCACCTCATACGTTATAAGTCCATGTTGTCCTCTCATACATCTGCAAATGTATATGCATATATATAAATATAATTAGTCATATAAACAGCAATATATAGTGTATAGAACACCTCTATAAATTAAGAAAAGATTAGAAATAAATATTATGTCCCTATGATAATGTACAGTAAATAATAGGTCCCAATATCCCATACTAAATATAGAGATAGGGTTATTAAAATATACAATCATAGTACATAAATGCAAAACAACTGCATCACCAGAAAGATGGTATTAATTTAGAGGTAAATCATGGACAAATATAACATATGAAAAAAGTATTTAGAATAGGGTACATGTAATAAAGCATAGGAGCAGTGTATATGTATAGCTTCAACCGATCCTTGAGGCAGAACTTGAGAAAAATATCTGAAAAAAAGAAAAAGAAAATATATTAACCCCTTCCCGCTCCTTGACGTACTATTACGTCATGGCAGCTGTATCGTTCGCGCTCCATGACGTAATAGTACGTCTCGGGAGTAACGGCCATTTCGGCCGTCCTCCCGACACATACAGGAGCTGTGACAGCTGCTGTCTTGTTCAGCAGCTGTCACAGCTCCTACAGCGGGGACCGATCGCTGTGTCCCCGCTGATTAACCCCTTAAAAGCCGCGTTCTATAGAGATTGCGGCTTTTTAGGGGTTAAGCTGCCATCGCCGGCCTGCTACGCGATAGCGGCTGGCGATGGTGACTATGGCAACCGGACACCAAACAATGGCGTCCGGCTATGCCATAGACGGAAGCCTAGTGGGTCCTGACAACGTCAGGACCCACTATGCTTGCTGTCAGTGAGTAGCTGACAGTTCTAATACACTGCACAACGCATGTAGTGCAGTGTATTAGAATAGCGATCAGGGCCTCCTGCCCTCATGTCCCCTAGTGGGACAAAGTAATAAAGTAAAAAAAAAGTTTAAAAAAGATGTGTAAAAATAAGAAAATAAAAGATTTAAAAGTAATAAAAGTAAAAATCCCCCCTTTTCCCTTATCAGTCCTTTATTATTAATAAAAATATATAAACAAACAAATAAACTATACATAATTGGTATCGCCGCGTCCGTAACAGCCTGAACTACAAAATTATTTCATTATTTATCCCGCACGGTGAACGCCGTAAAATAAAATAATAATAAACCGAACCACAATCACAATTCTTTGGTCACTTCACCTCCCAAAAATGGAATAAAAAGAGATCAAAAAGTCGCATGTACCCAAAAATGGTACTGATCGAAACTACAGATCGTTACGCAAAAAATACGTCCTCGCACGGCTTTATTGATTGAAAAATAAAAACGTTCTGGCTCTTAGAATAAGGTAACACAAAAAGGGAATGATTGTTTACAAAACGTATTTTATTGTGCAAACGCCATAAGACATAAAATAAAACTATAAACATTGTGGTATCGCCGTAATCGTATTGCCCCGCAGAATAAAGTGAATATGTCATTTATAGCGCACGGTGAACGCTGTAAAAAAAAAAACAAAAAAAAAACAATAGTAGAATTGCTGTTTTTTAGTCACCACGCCACCTAAAAATAGAATAAAAACTGATCAAAAAGCCGCATGCACCCCAAGAAAACTACAATGGATTCCTCAAGGGCTCTAGTTTCCAAATTGGGGTCACTTTGGGGGGGTTCCCAATTTTTTGGCACCACAAGACCTCTTCAAACCGGACATGGTGCCTAATAAAAAAGAGGCCTCAAAATCCACTAGGTGCTCCTTTGCTTCTGACGCCGGTGCTTCAGTCCATTGCCGCACTAGGGCCACATGTGGGATATTTCTCAAAACTGCAGAATCTGGGCAATAAGTATTGAGTTGCGTTTCACTGATAAATCCTTTTGTGTTATAAAAAAAATGGTATAAAGAGGATTTTCTGACAAAAAAATAATTACATTTCACCTCTACTTTGCTCTACATTTTTGTGAAACACATAAAGAGTTCATAAACTTTCTAAATGCTGTTGTGAATACTTTGAGGGGTCTAGTTTCTAAAATGGGGTGTTTGATAGGGGTTTCTAATATATGGGGCCCTCAAAGCAACTTCAGAACTGAACTGGAACCTAAAAAAATAAATAAATGAGGCAATACTTCGCTTCTTACATTATACTGATAATGAGCCGTGCCCACCCCGAGGTGACCCCAGTTTTGACCGTTTGTATAAACGGAGACCCCTATTAGACCGTTCCAGTGCCCGGTTTTCCCAAGCATACACCCCCGAGAAGTGTATTTCTATTGATGAGTCCCTGGTACATTTTAAAGGGAGGGTTCAATTCCGCGAGTACCTGCCGGGTAAGAGGGCAAGGTATGGCGTGAAGATGTATAAGCTGTGAGAGTGCATCAGGGTATACCTACAGGTTTAGGATATATGAAGGAAAGGCCACCCCCAAACCAGACTGCATCCTGGACTACAATAGGTACATGGGAGGGATGGACTTGTAAGATCAAGCCCTGAAGCCCTACAGCGCTATGCGGTGTGGTATAAGAAGCTGGCCGTGCACATCATACAGATGGCTTTGTACAATGCGTACGTGCTACGTCGATGTGCAGGCCAGACGGGAACTTTCCTGTAATTTCAAGAGGTGATTATCAAGAACCTAATCTTTAGGGACCAAGAAGGGGGGGCACCCAGTACTTCTGGAAGCGAGCCCACACACATCGTACCAGGGCAACACTTTCCAGGAGAAGTTCCCCAAACTGGCAAGAAGGGAAAAAGTCAAAAGAGGTGCAAAGTCTGCTATAAGAGGGCGATAATGGATGACACAATATATCAATGTGACACGTGTCCCGAATAACCAGAGCTCTGTATGAAAGTGTTTTAAAATTTATCATACATCCCTTGGTTTATAATTTACCCCAATTTTACTTACCCTGATTCAGTCCGCACAGCTTATCCCCCCTCGTCTTTCCCCTCTGGGCCCTGCTGTGTGCCAAGGCAGCTGATAACAGCCACATGTAGGGTATTGCCATACCCGGGAGAACCCACATTACAGTTTATGGGGTGTAGGTCTCCGGTCAAAATGCTCACTACACCTCTAGATGAATGCCTTAAGGGTGTAGTTTTTAAAACGGGGTCACTTCTTGCGGGTTTCAACTGTACTGGTACCTCAGGGGCTTCTGCATACATGACTTCGCACTAGAAAATCCCCAGTAGGCCAAATGGTGGTACTTTCCTTCTGAGCCCTCCCATGGGCCCAAACGGCAGTTTATCACAACAAATGGGGTATTGCGGCACTCAAAACAAATTGCGCAACAGAATGGGGTATTTTGTTTCTTGTGAAAATAAGAAATTTTCAGCCAAAACTACATTTTATTTGAAAAAAATAATTTTGTTTTCATTCCCAGCCCAATTCAAATAAGTTCTGTGAAAAAACTATGGGGTCAAAATGGTCACAACACCCATAAATGAATTCCTTGAGGGGTGTAGTTTCCAAAATGGGGTCATTTGTAGTTGGTTTCTATTGCTTTGATACCTCTGGGGCTCTACAAATGCGACATGGCACCCGAAAACCAATCCAGCAAAATCTGTACTCCAAAGAACACACAGCGCTCCTTTTCTTCTGAGCCCTCCCATGGGCCCAAACGGCAGTTTATTGCCACAAATGGGGTATTGCCGCACTCAGGACAAATTGGGCAACAAAATGGAGTATTTTATTTCTTGTGAAAATAAGAATTTTTGAGCTAAAATTACATATTATTGGAAAATATATATATTTTTTTAATTCCCAGCCCAGGTCAAATAAGTTCTGTGAAGAAACTATGGAGTCTAAATGGTCACATTACCCATAAATGAATTCCTTGAGGGGTGTAGTTTCCAAAATGGGGTCACTTCTGGTGGGTTTCCATTGCTTTGATACCTCTGGGGCTCTGCAAATGCGACATGGCGCCCGAAAACCAAACCAGCAAAATCTGTACTCCAAAGAACACACAGCGCTCCTTCCCTTCTGAGGCCTCCCATGGGCCCAAACGGCAGTTTATTGCCACAAATGAGGTATTGATGCACTAAGGAGAAATTGGGCAACAAAATTGAGTATTTTGTTTCCTGTGAAAATAAGAAATTTTGGTAAAAAATTACATCTTATTGGAAAAAATGTCATTTTTTTTAATGTCACAGCCCAATTGAAATAGGTGCTGTGAAAAAACTGTGTGGTCAAAATGCTAACAACAACCATAAATGAATTCCTTGAGGGGTGTAGTTTCCAAAATGGGGTCACTTTTGGTGGGTTTCCATTGCTTTGATACCTCTGGGGCTCTGCAAATGCGACATGGCAACCGAAAGCCAATCCAGCAAAATCTGGACTCCAACAAACACATAGCGCTCCTTTCCTTCTGAGCCCTCCCATGGGCCCAAACGGCAGTTTATCACCACAAATGGGGTATTGCCACACTAAGGACAAATTGGGCAACAAAATGGGGTATTTTGTTCCCTGTGAAAATAAGAAATTTTGATCACAAATGACATTTTATTGGAAAAAATGACATTTCTTTCATTTCAGAGCCCAATTCAAATACGTGCTGTGAAAAAACTGTGCGGTCAAAATGGTAACAACAACCCTAAATGAATTCCTTGAGGGGTGTAGTTTCCAAAATGGGGTCACTATTGGGGGATTCCTACTGTTTTGGCACCTCAACACCTCTTCAAACCTGGCATGCTGCCTAAAATATATTCTAATAAAAAAGAGGCCTCAAAATGCACTAGGTGCTTCTTTGCTTCTAGGGCTTGTGTTTTAGTCCACGAGCGCAGTAGGGCCACATGTGGGACATTTATAAAAACTTCAGAATCTGGACAATACATATTTAGTAGTGTTTTTCTGGTAAAACCTTCTGTGTTACAGAAAAAAAAATGAATAAAATTGAAATTCAGCAAGAAAAATGAAATTTGCAAATTTCACCTCCACTTTGCTTTAATTCCTGTGAAATGCCTGAAGGGTTAAAAAACTTTCTAAATGCTGTTTTGAATACTTTGAGGGGTCTAGTTTTTAAAATGGGGTGTTTTATCAGGGTTTCTAATACATAGGCCCCACAAAGCCACTTCAGAACTCAAGAGGTACCTTAAAAAAAAGGCTTTTGAAATTTTCTTAAAAATATGAGAAATTGCTGTTTATGTTCTAAGCCTTGTAACGTCCAAGAAAAATAAAAGAATGTTCAAAAAACGATGCCAATCTAAAGTAGACATATGGGAAATGTGAACTAGTAACTATTTTTGGTGGTATAACCGTCTGTTTTACAAGCAGATGCATTTAAATTCTGAAAAATGCAATTTTTTCAAAATTTTCTCTAAATTTTGCAATTTTTCACCAATAAACACTGAATATATCGACCAAATTTTACCACGAACATGAAGCCCAATGTGTCACGAGAAAATAATCTCAGAATCGCTTGGGTAGGTTTAAGCATTCCGACGTTATTACCACATAAAGTGAAATATGTCAGATTTGAAAAATGGGCTCTGAGCCTTAAGGCCAAAACTAGGCTGCGTCCTTAAGGGGTTAAGTATTTTTCAAAATATTAATGGTATATCTAGACCAAAATATTATAAATAATGTATGTAAAGAAATATATATATATATAAAAGGTATATTCATAGTACAAAATGGTCAAACTATTATTGATTTCCTAACTACAGAAGAGGGGGAGGAATGCAGGGAAGATGGTAAACCCACGGGCAGATGTTCATATCAAAGTATAACTCTGGACTATCTAGAGAAACTTGGGAAAATCTTGAAATCAATATTAAGACCTCTAGGGGATAAGGTGTCTAGTTTAAAGATCCACTCAAGCTCCAACCGTTTCAATTTTGAGATCCTATCACCGCCACGTCTATGGCGCGGTACAAGATCTACGATGTATAATTTGAAGTCATTCTCCCCATGGTTTTTTTCAACAAAATGTTTAGGTAAGGGTAGGTCAATTTTCTTAGTACGGATTGTGGATTTATGATTATTTATTCGTTTTCTGCAATCCAGAGTAGTTTCACCTACATATAGTAATTTGTAGGGACATTGTATGATGTATATTACATGATCCGATTTACATGTTAGATGATGTCTAATTTTATGTATAGTACCTTTAATAGGATGAGTAAAAACCTCCCCCCTGACTATATTTTTACAATTGTTACACCCCAAACAGGGAAAACAACCAAGTTTTTTAGGGGCCAATACAGACTGATAATTCTTAGCCATAGATCCCACATCAGCATGTACTAATCGATCTCTTAAATTTTTGGTCCTGCGATAGGCCATACGTGGTGGAGCCTCAAATTCCGGGATCTTACTATAAGAACTCCTAAGTATCCCCCATTCTTTTTTAATGATTCTAGCGATTTCATTGCTCTTGTGGGAGTACGTGGACACTAATGTTAATCTATGAGAAGATTATTTTTCAAAAGGTCATGTCTCAAAATCCCATCTACTTTCAATCTCTTATTGTCTAATAGTTTTCTAGGGTAACCACGGTCCTTGAATTTTTGAGACATATCTCTCAACCTGATGTCGAGAGTTGGAGGATCCTGCACAATCCTCTTCACCCTCAACATCTGGCTATAAGGGAGAGAGGCAATCATAGGGTGTGGATGACAGCTTTCAAACCTCAACAGATTGTTGCGATCTATGGGTTTGCTGTATAAATCAGTAATGAGTTTATGCTCCTGAATAAAAACTCTAGTATCAAGAAAATGTAAAGATGTTGCTGATGAATCCATAGTGAATTTGATATCATCAATATCATTCAAAAAGGCAAAGAAACACTCCAACTCGACTTGAGAACCTGTCCAGATGACGAAGACGTCGTCTATGTATCTCCACCACTTCAAAACCTTAGTGAAGTGGGGAGAGACATAGACGGCGCCTTCCTCTAGGGCCGCCATGAACATATTCGCGTATGTGGGAGCCACGTTAGATCCCATGGCCGTACCCCTTCTTTGTGCATAAAAGGAATCACCAAATAAAAAATAATTTTCTGTGAGGACAATTTCCAATAGACACATGAGGAGGTTAATACATTCATGAGTGTAATTTGACTGCTGTAAAGCTTCAGATACAATATGAAGACCTCTAGTATGATTAATTGAAGTATAGAGACTACATACATCGAATTATACGAGTATGCAGTCTCCTTCTAGTTGAACCTCATCCAATTTAGTCAAAAAATCAGTAGTGTCCTGAATATAGGACTTAGCATTAATAGCAAAATTTCTCAAAATTGTATCCAAAAAAATGGCTATCGGTGAAAAGACAGAGCCACAACCAGATATAATGGGTCTACCAGGGGGGTCAACCAACGATTTGTGTATTTTCGGAAGGCAGTACAGCACTGGAACCACCGGATGCCGCACCGTCATAAATTCCAACAAATCCCTATCTATAATACCCGCATGGTAGGCCTCAATTAATATTGCATCAATGGTATTTTTGATTCTAAATTTTGGGTCACAAGGAAGTGGCTCATAAACATTCACGTCAGCTAGCTGTCTAGCTAGTTCAGCCAAATAACGCGATGTGTCCATGACCACCAAGGCACCACCTTTATCCGCGGGCTTGATGGTCAGGGACACATCACGAGAAAGGCCATCAATTGCCACTATCTCATCCCTCGTCAAATTGGGAGGACCCACAAATCTACCATTATCACTCTCTCTTAAGGTCCGTATGCGCTGTTTAACAATATTAATAAACGCATCAATAGCAGGTTCATTAATAAAGGGTTGATTCAAACTTTTTTTATGTAGCCCCACCTCTCTTAATGTAATTTCAGTATGTTGTACAGATCTAGCTTCAACAGGTTTATCAGCAAATATCACTTTAAATTTGATTTTACGAAAAAAATCAAACAGGTCCAGTTCTAATTGGAACCAGTCCATACTAGTAGTAGGACTAAATGATAATCCCTTATTCAGGGCTGAAATTTCAACATTGGATAAGTCACGAGATGACATATTTACCACAAGATTATCTTGTTGATTACCTTGTTGATAGATTGTAATCGGTCCCTCTTTGCTCTGAAGGCTCGAGTCCTTGTACCTCCTCCTGTGTTTATGTCCCCCTCTTCTCGGACGTCTCTGTCCAGACTGATGCCTAAAAAACCAGTAGAGGTTTCAGCGTTATCAAAGTCGGACGTATTGGAATATCTCTTCCTCTGTTTCATGTATTTGGTAATTATATTACCCTTGTTGATAGTAGGGTCTCTCTGCCAGTTATATATCTTCCCGGATTCATAAGACCTATATGCAGGTGACCCGGCCAAGGAATTACGGCCAAGCTACAGTACTGCAGCTCAGCTCCAATTCAAGTGAATAGGAGCAGACCTGCAGCTCGTCCGCTATGCTATGTACAGAGCCAACTGCTTCCGGCTCTGTACATAGCATTAATGCAAAACGGCTAATGAATGCGGGGTACGGGTGTCAGACCTGCACCGATCATACAGAACGTGGAAAACCCCTTAACGCTTTAAATACACAGTGGTAACAAACTTTTAACTTTTTCAATGGATTTTTAATGGCTTTTGTTGTGTTTAGTGATGTCGCAGCATTAAGTTTTCAGTGTCAAGTCAAAGTTCGTTACATCTGTAGTTGTGTTACAAAACATCTCCATAGCCTTATTCATACATTTTTAGGAGGATTCCAGAGGAATGTCACAACACAGATTTGTAAGCAAAGATGCTCCAGAATTGTCGTTTCATGTGGAATACAAAGATTTACTATAACAGACATGTCAGGAGAGCTGACAGAATATGTGGGTTCTCCCGGGTAAGGCAACACCCTACCTGTGGCCCAATAGCGGATCCCCATACGTCAATTTAAGTTGGCCGCCCGGGGCCCGAGGCTCCCCGGGAGCCCAAAGTATAAAACCCACATCCACAGATTTGTTGCGTTTTTTCCCCCTATTAATCATAGCAACAGAGGGCTCTATATGGGTCACTATATATTATATATTATATATATTATAATAGTGGGTATTATGATTGCCACTATTTACATGGGGCACTGTGAGTGGCGCTATCTACAGGGGGCATTGTGAGTGTCTCTTTAAACAGAGGGCACTGTGTGTGTGGTGGTTTACAGTGTTTGGCACAATTGTATTCAAGGCACAGTGCATGTTTCTATTATATTCATGGGGACAATGTATAGTACTATTATATTCAGGGCACAGTGTACAGTGCTATTATTTTCAGGGGCACAGTTTGTGGTGCTATTATATTTAGGGGCATAGTGTGTAGCACTTCGTTTATAGGTGCGTAAATGTTGGAAAAGTAAGGAGCTGAAGACATCTGAGTGCCAAATTCTGGAGGAAATGGATTGTAGCTGGGGCAAGTCGTCATGAGGTCTAGACTGAATGGAGAAGAAAAGAGAAAAATAATGATTGAATCTGAGAAGACGTCACCTGTGAGTCACTGGCTTTATAGAGAATCTGTCACCTCTCATGACATGTTTATTATAGGAAATCCTTGTGTTCTACAAAGAGCCTTTGTGTAGTCCAAGACTAATAGACAAATGGGTGTTATCATTCCCTTTGTCAGGAGGATGTGTCCCTACACAGTGGGATGCTGTCAGCGTTGCTTGGAGAGTGTCAGCATGACAGCCCTTTCACAAGGGGAATCCCAACACCTATTTTTTAATTCTAGCAAAGCAATGATAGCACACGGTACGGCAGGCCGGTGGTGGTGGTGAAGGGGGACCCAAGTTTGGGGAACAGCCCAGGGCCTATGGTTTATTTAATCCATCACTGATACCATGGAAGACAGTGAAGACGGTCATCAAGAAGTGGGTTACATTTGGCACAACAGTGACATTACCAAGAACTGGACATCCCTCAAAACGTAATGAAAAGACAAGACGAAAATTGGCCCGGGAGGCTACCAAGAGGTCTATAGCAACATTAAAGGAGCTGCAGGACTTTATGGCAGGTACTGGTTGTGTAGTGCATGTGACAACAATCTCCCGTATTCTTTTTATGTCTGGGCTGTGGGGTAGGGTGGCAAGATGGAAGCCTTTTCTAACAAAGAAAAACATCCAAGCCCGGCTATTTATTGCAAAGACCTACATCAAGTCTGCCAAAAGCATGTGGGAAAACGTGTTATGGTCCAATGAGACCAAGGTTGAACTTTTTGGCCATAATTACAACATTTTTCAATACAATTGTGCAGATTATGGGTCACATTAAAGGTGGAAAAAGTTCTGAAATTATTAATCTTGGACTGACTTTATAACATGACAAACACCTAGCATTTTAACAGTGATGTGTAGACTTTTTATATCCACTGTGTATGTGTGTATATATATATGTGTGTGTATATTATATATCTTTTTTTTATATCTGCTGTATATCTGCAGTCATAGGTGTTCTTGCACCTGCGTATTTTGTATCATTTAGTTGGAATGTGCTGTTCAATTTTTGTTGTGTTTATGGTATCCATATATGTGGGGTTAGTGACTGCCTCCACTTGTTGTTCTTGCACTCCTCCCATTCTGCCCTGGGTGATTTTAATCAGTTCAATGCTGGATCCTACCATCCCCAGGTATATATGTAGGCTTAGTCCCAGTTCTGGGTGTATGTGCAGCATAGGTTCCCACCTTACAGAGGTCGCCTTGTCGTGGCAGGTGGGCTAACACTTTTTGATCAAAATGTGCACTAAGAACCTCCCTATTTGTAGGTAGATTTAGCTTTAGTGCATATCTATTTATATTTAGTGGTTTAGGTGGCATTAGTGTTGCAGGGTGCTGTCGCCATTTTTTTATATCTGCTATATATATATATATATATATATATATATATACTTATATAAATATATATGTCTGAAGTTTTAATTGGAGAGGGTCTGAGTGCTGAGACCCAGATAAATCACTGTAATGATGGGACAAAAGTTTTTGGCTAAGGGTTGTGCCACCTTTAGCTTTGATCAGCTTCTCCTGCACCCCTCATAATGCTGAGCAATACATTGTATTGGCACATAGAAAGTCTATATCCTTTAAGTAGTTGACTTCCCCTCTTAAAACAGGTGGAAAAAGGTGATCAAAGGCAAAGGGGTAAGCGCTTAGCCAATTGCTTCTGCGCTCTCTATTTTATTATTCGGGATGTGTCCCCCACCATAGTGGGGCAGGGTTCTGAGTTCTACCAGACACCCACTGATCTAAGCTTTTGATATCTCTCTATGATATCTCAGAAGTTTTTGAAATGACAGTGACCCATAGACAAAACATGTTATAAAATAATCAGACACGGTATATTTTATTTTTGTTTTTTTGTAGATAAATTACGGTGTGACTGATAAACTCCTGAATAGCAATGGTTTTAGTAACTCATTTTTCACTATGGCTCCGGATAATCATCTTCACCATCTGGCTATTGTGCTCTGCTTAAAATACTTTGGCTGGAACTGGGTCGGGATCATAACACCAGAGGATGAGAGTGCAGAGGCAGAAGTGCGGGAGCTCAGCAAAGTGATGGCCAGATATGGAATCTGCATTGAGTTTATCGTAAAATTAGTCAGTGACAAAATGAACAATATAAAGAGTCATCTTATCATTGAAAGGTCTAGAGCTGAAGTTCTTATCATATGTGGTCAGTTTTCCACAATTTACAGAGGATTTTTATACATGTTTGACCTCAAGAAAACACTGATCCTGAATGACTCGTGGTTCCTGCACCCTCTTATGGGGCTTCATTATATGAAAACAGTTAATTGTAGTTTGAGTTTTTCACCAATCATTCAACCATTGCCCAAACTCTGGAGATTTATCCATAATTTAAACATGTTTACTGACCCGGCTGACCAGTTTCTTCTTACATTTTCTGCCTTTTATTGTATAAGTCAAAACAAAGCAAAACAAATCGTACTTGACCGTACCTTACATCTTGTAGTTAGGAATTGTTCAACAAAATATTTCCCAACTTTGGAAATTTATCCAGTGGATATAATAGTCTCCTATGTGTATACAGCAGTATACGTCCTGGCTCACGCTCTGCATGATATGAATCTGTTTCTGGAAAGATTTGGTAATGGATCCAGCAGTGTTACATATAGAACAAAGGTAAGCGGAGATCATTCTACTAGCAATAGTGGAATGATTTTTACCTAGTATCCATCCCGTTGGTTCTTCTCCCTCGGTTGCCTCATTCTTGGTCCCCATTGTCTTCCATCCAACATGGCCGCCGCTGTCTCAGACTTGCACAGGGGGCGTACTCTACATGTCTGAGAAATGCCCCCTCCTCCTTCACTGCCCTCTGATGTGTCAGTAGCGATGGTCCACTAGAGGGCAGTGAAGGAGGAGGCGTGTCTCAGATATTTAGACTATGCACCCTGTGCAAGTCTGAGACAGTGGTGGCCATGTTATATGGAAGACAACGGAGACCAAGAACGAGGCAATGGAGAGCGAAGAACCAATGGGATGGACACTAGGTAAGTTGAAAATCATTCTACTATCGCTAGTTTGTTTTTATGTGGAGACTGAAGGGTCGCTTTAATCGTCTACTCCTACTGCTGCTGTTACTATTACTACTACTATTGCTACTACTACCACCAACTCTACTACTTTTTCTACTACTACTACCACTACTACCTCCTCTACTATTATTACTACTACTACTACCACCACTACTACCATTACTCCTACTACCACCTCTACTACTATTACTACCCCCACTACCACCTCTACTACTATTACTACTACTACTACTACTACTACTACTACTACTACTACTACTACTGCTACCACCACCTCTACTACTACTACCACCACCTCTACTACTATTACTACTACTACCACCTCTACTACTATTACTACTACTACTACTACTACTACTACTACTACTACTACTACTACTACTACTACTACAGACCCTTCTACTATTACTACTACTATTACTACTACTACTACTACTATTACTACTACTACCACCACCTCTACTACTACTACTGTTACTACTACTACTACTACTACTACTACTACTACTACTACTACTACAACTACTACAACAACAGACGCTTCTTCTATTACTACTACTACTACTACTACTACTACTACTACTACTACTACTACTACTACTACTTCTACTATTACCACTACTACTATTACTACTACTACCACCACCTTGGTTGTTAAAACGGATCGGTCAGATATGTATTTTGCCTGCCTGAGGGAAGCATAAAGAAATTACAAACATGCAAATTTCACTTATTAGATAATGCTAAGTAGTTTATGAATATTTAGAACATATACTTGCGGCGCACAGCCATCGCCACAAGAATAAGTCCAAGTATATTCATAATTTTCATTGTGTAAACACAAACCAAGGATTAATTCCCACTAAGGCTTCGATCACATCTGTGTTGGGACTCTGTTCATGGGTGCTGTTGGACCTTTCCATCAGGGGAACCCATGAACGGAATCCAAATTGAAAAAAAGGAAACCATAGGTTTCCGTTTGCATCGCCATTTATTTCAATGGTGACGAATGCGGTGAAAATGGTTTCCGTTTGTCTCCTTTGTTTATGGGTTTCGTCCTTTTGACAGAATGAATAGCGCAGTGGACTGAGGTATTGATTCCGTCAAAACGATGGAATCAATACCGTCCTTTTGTTCAGTGTTTTACGAGTGTTGTATTTCAGCTGTAGTTCAAATTCACTGTAGTCATTTTTTTTGTACTACAGTTCTTTTCCCCAATAAATAGCCCTGGGGATAATTTCTCAATTTCAGATAGTCAGGAGGTTTCCTTTTATTTTTTTAGTGGTGTGTTTTCTAGATACTTTTTTTTCTTCTAGATTTTTATCTTTTTAGTCTATTCTCTTCTATTTTTCTTTTGTTTTTCCTTTTTTATATATTTCTAAACTTTAATTATCATGTACACTATGGACATGTAAAAGCACTCCCCTGTGTAAGAATAATTTTGGATACACGTGTAAAAGCACTAGACACCATTATGTAAAAAATAAAAATGTCCCGAAAGGTCTTCATACGTTCTCCTTTCTTTTGACACGGATATGACAAGCAAGGGAGATGAGGAAGATACCCCATTTCTCTTGTACGTCCCCCCATACATTCATGAGGAACCAGTGGCAGATTAAGTAGACCATAGGACCTTGGCTGTTCCACAAGCTTCGGCCCCCCTCTCCACAACAGCCCTGCCACATCGTGTCTATATTAAACACCACCTTTCTGTGAGAGCATTGACAAATGGGTCTTACGATTCTCCTTGCCGAAGGGCTATGTCTCTACATACTGACAGTCTCAAACCATCGCTGACTGTATCATACTGTGTATCCCACATCATGTTGACAATGGGAATGGTAACACGCATTTGTCTATTAGTCCTGGGTACACAAAGATTTTTTTATAGAATACAAGCATTTCCTATAACAGACATGTCAAGAGAGGGGATAGATCTATAAATCCAATGACTCACAAGTGATTTCTTCTCGGGTGGGAGTCGTTCTATTTTCTTCTCTTCTCCATCTGACACAGACCTCTATGGCAACTTCTGATGACTGCAGAGTTTCCTGATGAGAATTTTTGGCCCCTCAATTCTGCAGCCATTTTCAGGATCTATAGCCACAGAAAAAAATCAGAAACGAAACACCCTAAATTGTTTTATACCCCAGAAAAAAACTCCTAAGCAAATTAAGACCTCAGGCCCATACATTAACGCAGACAATAAATTCAGTCCCCAAGGGGTAACTAAACTTTTAAAAAACATTTGAGGTGTCATAGTGATATGTCAGAAGTTTTGATCGATGGGGGTTCGATCAATGAGACCACCACCTATTGCTAAAACAAAGTGGCAGAATTGCTCGGTGAGCGCTGTTCCACTTAATTTCTAATCGTCTTTTCTCGACGCGGTGTACGGACTCATGGACTTTTGAGCCCGTACACCGCTTGCTCGGCTATCAGGGGAAAGACGATCAGAAACAAAGCGACACATCACTCACTTGAGCGCTTTTGCCTGCCACTTTGTTATAGCGATTGGTGGAGTCTCAGTGCTCGGACCCCCACCGATTAGAACTTTTGAATATATGACATGTAAAATTTTAAAAACAAGTTTAGTTACCCTTTAAGCAGCGAGGCAACCCTCCCCTTACAGTAAAATAACTCCTGAGGGCTATATGGGGGAATTATACTGCAAAGGGGGGGGGGGGGGTTCAGTTTATTTGACTAACTGCTGAGTGCTCTGTGTGAGGGTCCGAGCTTCTGACTCTTATGGCTCTAGGGGGGGGCGGAGTTATCGCATCCACCCACCTCAGCTGGATCCCGTAGTGTGCACGCGCATTCTCGTGCCCGCTCTTAAAGGGGCAGTGCGCACACCGGACTTCCTGGATGAACTTTGACCCCCTTCCATACCACCCTGGTTTAGCATTTGCTGTGCCAAAGTCATGCCATGCTGCATCCACGTCTGACCTGCTTTACCTCGCCTGACGTCCGCCTGCTACCTAGTCCCAGCCGAGCCTGCCCTGCTGCTGTCTGAGCTGCCATAGGTACCTATAGAACTATAGACTATCACCTGCTCCCTGTTGGCCAGATGCCTTACCACCTAGGCGGTACAGCCCAGTGGGTCCACAGACCCTTCGTGACAGTACGCTCAGGCCATGGAGCCCGCTGGTCGATTCAAGACCATGACGACGTCACAGGAGATGCGAGCAGATATGCTGGACCTCCGATCTCGACAGGACCAACTCCTCCAGGCGTTGAACATCCTTGCATGTCGGCAGGCGGCACAAGCTGCTGTTCCTCCTACTACACCTCCTGGCAGTGTTAACCTGCGTGTTTCTCTACCACTTCCTGACCGCTATGATGGAGAAGAAAGTATCTGTTGTGGATTTTTGAAACATGTCCCAGATCTACTTCAGCATGCATAGTAAGACATTTTCGTCTGATGGCGCATGGGTCGCTTTTATAATTTCTCTCCTCACCGGCAAGGCTCTTGCATGGGCGAACCGTATCTGGGAGAGACAAGGCCCAGAGACCCGTGACTTCCAAGCCTGCCTCCGGACTTTCCGCATGGTGTTTGAGGAGCCTGGACGAGTCTCATCTGCAGCAGCATCGTTGATTGACCTACGCCAAGGAGACACCTCCATGAGTGAGTACGCCATCCACTTCCGCACCCTGGCGGGAGAACTGTAATAAAACGATGAGGCTTTGGTGGCGGCATTCTGGCATGGACTGGCTTCCAGAATTAAAGATGAACTTGCAGCCCGAGATCTGCCGTCTACCCTGGACGACTCATCCTTCTGTCGGCCCGGATTGATATACGGATCCGGGAACGCCTCCAAGAGGTTCGATGGGAGAGAGCCCGCAACAGTTTGGATCCTAATTTTCAGCAACCCCGGCTGTTCTCAGATGTCGATCCTCCTAAAGAGTCTGTGATAATGGACCAGTATAAGATATCCATCCAGGAGAAGCAACGGAGACGCACATCTGGACTCTGTCTTTATTGCGGTCTTGATGGCCATCTTGTGCGCCTGTGTCCCCAAAGATCCCTAAACTTAGGGTTGGTAGGAGTGACAACCTTGGGTAAAGATGGACTTCTGCCTAAATTGTGCATACCTGTGACCATAGTGTCCGGCGAGAAAACGCATCTGCTCCCTGCGTGTCTGGACTCTGGATCCGCTGCTAATTTCATCCGCAGAGATCTGATGGACCTTCTGCAATTGCCCACTATCCCTCTGGAGAGCCCGTTGACAGTTACCGCAAGGAATGGACTACCTCTGCCAGATCCTGTTATAGCTGTGATCAAGCAGCTGAGGCTCCAAGTGGGAGCCCTTCACTCTGAACTTCTGTCTTTCTATGTCCTGTCCGAAGCTTTTAATCCTGTGTTGCTGGGCCTGCCTTGGCTCCGTCTGCATGCCCCAGTCCAGGACTGGAATTCTGGAGAGGTTCTCCAGTGGGGCCCTGAGTGTCAAGGTCGTTGCCTGGTGCAGATTCGTTCGGCTCAGTCTTCGCTGCCTCGGTCATTGGCTGGATTGCCGAGTCATTATGCTGCATTTTTTGATGTCTTCAGCAAGAGGGAGGCAGAGACATTGCCTCCACATTAGGCGTATGACTGCTCTATTGAACTGATTTCTGGTGTATCCCTTCCCCGTGGTAGGGTATATCCTCTCTCCTTGACAGAGACTATGTCCATGTCCGCCTATGTGAAGGAGAACTTGGAGAGGGGCTTCATACAGAAGTCTACCTCCCCGGCAGGAGCCGGGTTCTTCTTTGTCAAAAAGAAAGATGGCTCTCTTCGTCCTTGCATTGACTACAGAGGTCTCAACCAGATCACGGTAAAGAATAAATATCCGTTGCCACTGATCTCTGAACTGTTTGATCATATACGTGGTGCCAGGATTTTTTTGAAACTAGACCTGCGTGGGGCTTACAACCTAGTCCAGATTCGCCAGGGTGATGAATAGAAGACGGCATTTAACACCCGTGATGGACACTATGAGTATCTAATAATGCTCTTTGGCCTGTGTAATAATCCCGCGGTCTTCCAGGAGTTTGAGAATGACCTCCTCTATTTTTGTGTAGTAGTTTACCTCGATGACATCTTGATTTTTTCTCCAGATCCTATAACGCACCAGAGACTTGTCCATCAAGGTCTGCTACGATTAAGGGAGAACCGTCTGTACGCCAAGTTGGAGAAGTGCGTGTTTGACAGAGATGCGCTACCCTTCAGTGGGCTACATCGTCTCAAATCGAGAGCTCGAGATGGATCCTGAGAAAGTAAAGTCTGTTCTGGAATGGCCACATCCTCAAGGTTTGAGGGTCATACAGCGCTTTCTGGGATTCGCTAATTTTTACAGGCAGTTTATTCCGAATTTCTCCACACTGACTTCTCCTATCTCTAACCTTACTAAGAAGGGTATGAACGCCAAGGTGTGGACTCCTGAGGCAGAGTCCGCATTCAGTAGCCAGAAGAGTGCCTTCACGTCAGCCTCTATCCTCCATCATCCGGATGTCTCTCTGCAGTTCTCGTTGGAGGTGGACGCATCCTCTGTCGGTGCTGGTGCACTCTTGTTCCAGAGAGGTCCCAAGGGCAAGTTAAGGATATGTGGATTTTTCTCCAAGCTCTTCTCTTCCGCAGAACGCAACTACACGATTGGGGATCGTGAGTTACTGGCCATTAAATTGACTCTGGAGGAATGGAGACATCTATTAGAAGGCGCAGCTCAGCCGATCCTGATTTTTACACACCACAAGAATCTGACCTACCTCCAGATAGCCCAACGGCCGAACCCTCGTCAGGCCAGGTGGTCACTGTTCTTTACTAGGTTTCAATTTGAGCTCCATTATTCAGTTTGAGCTCCAAGAATGTGAGGGCCGATGCCTTGTCCAGGTCTTTCGAGATGGAGGACACCTTGGAGACTCCACAGACTAATATTGATCCGTCTTGTATTATCTCTGTCAATTCCCTGCAAGTTGGGGACATTCCTCCAGGAAGGACGTTTGTGCGCCTGGCTGATTGTGGAAGAATCCTCCACTGGGGACACGCCTCTAGACTGGCAGGTCACGTGGGGCTCGTAAGACCCGGGATCTGATTGCTCATCATTTCTGGGGCCCACGCTGCCCAAGGACATTATGGACTTCGTTTCTGCCTGAGAGGATTAATCAGATTTTGGAGAACTACCTACGCCACTTAATTTCCAAGCAGCATGATGACTGGGTGCAGTTGCTCCCATGGGTAGAGTTCTCATACAATAATCATACCAGTGAGTCCACAAGGAATACACCATTTTTCATTGTCTGTCGCCAGCACCCACAAATTCCTCTCCCGGTGCCCGATACTTCCGAGGTGCCAGCGGCTGACTCAACGTTTAGAGACCTTCTGCAGATCTCGCAGCAGACTCGATCCTCCATCCTAATGGCAGTAGACCGCATGAAACGGAAGGCTGTCACAAGGAGAAGAGAACCTCCACAGTTTCTTCCGGGCATGAAGGTCTGGTTGTCTTCCAGGAATATCCAACTAAGGGTGCTGTCGTGCAAATTTGCTCCCAGGTTCCTCGGCCCCTTTGAGATCCTGCAACATATCAACCCTGTCGCCTATAAGCTTCGGCTGCCTCCTACCCTCAAGATCCCCAACTCCTTCCATGTATCCCTCCTGAAGTCGGTGGACCTGAACCGCTACACCAAGACTCCTAGCCATGTGGTTGCCTCCAGCGGTCCTTCAGACACCTTTGATGTTCAAGAGATCCTGGACACCAAGATAGTGAGAGGAAAGACCTTTTATTTGGTGGATTGGAGGGGGTTTGGTCCTGAGGAAAGGTCTTGGGAGCCAGAGGAGAACCTCAATGCTCCTACTCTTCTGAAGAAGTTTCTCTCTCGCTCTGGTCCCAAGAAGAGGGGGCGTAAGAGGGGGGATTCTGTAATGTCCGTGGCTGTGGGCTGTCAGCTCTGCTCCCATCCTGACAGCCGCAGCCACGAGCAAAAAGCGCTGGCCCCAGCCTCCTCCTCAGGAGACGCCAGCGCTCGCGTCCACTCACCTCAGCCGGATACCGTAGGTTGCGCACGCACGCTCGTGCCTGCTCTTAAGGGGGCAGCGCGCACCGGACTTCCTGGATGAACTTTGACCCCCTTCCATACCGTCCTGGTTTAGCACTTGCTGTGCCAAAGTCGTGCCATGCTGCATCCACGTCTGACCTGCTTAAACTCGCCTGATGTCTGCCTGCTACCTAGTCCCAGCCGAGCCTGCCCTACTGCTGTCTGAGCTGCCACAGGTACCTATAGAACTATAGACTATCACCTGCTCCCTGTTGGCCAGGTGCCTTACCACCAAGGCGGTACGGCCCAGTGGGTCCACAGACCCTTCGTCACACACACACACACACACACACACACACACACACTATATACACACACTACACGCACACACTTACACTATATAGACTAACATTATACACACTATATAGATTAACGTTATACACACTATAAACTCTATACATACAGCACACACTATATAGACTTACACTATATACACACACTATAGACTTACACTATATACACTATACACACACACTATATAGACTTACATTATACACACACACTTTATTTACACACACTATACAATATATACTGTATACACACATGTTATGTGCAATATGCACAAACACTTACACTATATAGACTTACATTTAACACACTATAAACTCTATACATACAGCACACACACTATATAGACTTACATTATACAAACAAACACACACACACACAC
The DNA here is from genome assembly GCF_050947455.1 of Rhinoderma darwinii. NCBI lineage: Eukaryota > Metazoa > Chordata > Amphibia > Anura > Rhinodermatidae > Rhinoderma > Rhinoderma darwinii. The sequence goes on along the minus strand of NC_134687.1, from coordinate 23,032,309 downwards.
ACACACACACACACGCACAAATACACACCACACACAATATAAACTTACATTATACACACTATAAAACTATAAACACACAACTCACTATATGGACTTACATTATACACACTACAAACTCTATACACACACCACACACTATATAGACTTACACTATATACACACTATATAGACTTACACTATCAACACTATACACACAGAACACACTATATAGACTTACAATATACACACACTTACACTATACACACACTTACACTATATACACACACTATAAACTCTATACACACACTACACACTATATAGACTTACACTATACACACTACACACTTTGTAGACTTACACTATATACACTATACACACAGTACACACTATATAAACTTACACTATACACACACTACACACCATATATACTTACACTATAAACACAGCACACTATATAGACTTACACTATATACACTATTCACACTACACACTATATAGACTTACACTATAGATGCTATACACACTCTACACACTATATAGACTTACACTATACACACACTACATACTATATAGACTTACACTATACACACTTTACACACAGCACACACACTATATAGACCTACACTATATACACTATACTTGCAACACACACACTATATAGACTTACACTATAAACACTATACACACAGCACACACTATATAGACTTACACTATATATGCTATACACACACTACACACTATATAGACTTACTCCATAAACACTATACACACACTATATAGACTTACACTATATATGCTATACACACACTACATACTATATAGACTTACACTTTATATACTATACACACACTACACACTATGTAGACTTACACTATATATGCTATACACACACACTACACACTACATAGACTTACATTATGTTTGCTATATACACATCACACTTACCAGAGCCTCTTCCTCTGCAATGCTTGTGATTGGGTATAGCCTCCAGGACCTTGATCATGTGACTGTGATGTCACTACAGGTCCTTCACCTCCTAGATGCAGTCTTGTCATTATTAAGCAGCTTCTAGAGGTGTAGACAGACGAGACAGTGCACAGCAGCACAGAGGAGCAGACTATCAGGGAGAGCGACTCCAGCACATGTCCATCACTATCTCTTTCAGTATGCTCTCTACAGCTGATGTGCTGTGCCACCCGCCCCCTGTTCCCTGGATGAAATTGACTCCCCCTGCACATGCCCCCTCACCTCCTCATCAGCAGGTGGGACTAATGACCACGAGAAGTCTTGGGCCTTAGGCGGCCGCCCGAACCGCCCATATGAGGATACGCCACTGTGAGGAAGCCCTTCAAAAACACCCCACGACTACAGCTAAGGCAAACCCCGATGAGAATTCCATGTGGACCCCCCCGAGAAATATGAGCCTCAGATTTCTGATTTCATGGTCAGCTCAGGAATTCAGTTTGAGACTGCAGGGCTTACAGAAATGAACTTTTGTAAGGTCTTTTTCTCAGAAAATTGTATAAATGTAATGGTGGCCCAGACTAATTTATACGAGCAACAGGTTTTCGCACAAAACGTTACGTCATCATATTCTTAGTGGACTCCCCTAGAGGCAGTGGAGATAATATTGTTTTGGGGCCTTTAGCCCCATATGCTGCACGTGACGAAGCCAGAGATTTGGCAATACAGGCATGCAGATAATCTATACCACACCCAATTTACCGCTTGGCTATATACCGTGCACACAATTGAAGCAATTTCAACATTTTTGCATTATTAGGGAATGTTCACACGCCCTATTTACGGACGTAATTCGGGCGTTTTACGCCTCGAATTACGTCCGAAAATACGGCTCCAAACTGCCGCCAAACATCTGCCCATTGAAATCAATGGGGTTACGATGTTCTGTGCTGTGCACACGGGCTTTTTTTTTACGCGCCGCTGTCAAAAGACGGCGCGTAAGAAGACGCCCGCGTCAAAGAAGTGCATGTCACTTCTTGAGATGTAATTGGAGCCGTTTTTCATTGACTCCATTGAAAAACAGCTCCAATTACGTCCGTAATTGCCGCCGCGAAAAACGCGAGTACGAGCAATTACGTCTGAAATTCAGGAGCTGTTTTGGCCTGAAAACAGCTCCGTAATTTCAGGCGTATTGGACGCTGCGTGTGAACATACCCTAAGGGTAAACAGGGCCTAAGTCCCAGTGTCATTCAAAGTTGCTTATCCTCGGCTTTTCCATGTAATATAAGTCGCATGCTACTTATTGCTGTGGTGGATTTCTTTTCATGGTGCGGAAAAAAATTCATTTGGAAAATTTTTCACAGCATGTGAACTGGGTTGCGGAAACCTCATATGCATGGGATGCAGAATCATCGGCATGTCATCGGGCCAAATGATAGGCCAAATGCACACGATACTTATTAGGTGCAAATTTGACGCGGGTATTTTCGTGCGGCAAATCCGCAGTGTAATACAGGACCAGCAAAGTAAATGAGATCAAGAAATCTCATCTACATGTCGCATTTTCTGCACAAAAATTGGCCTGCGGTGCGTATTTGAAAATATCCTACATGTCACTTTATCTTGCGTTTCTGCTTGCGAATTGTTTCTGACTAGTTTTATAAAAAGAAAAAAAACTGCAGCATAAAACCTGCACCTACTTCCGCATCAAAATGTAAAAACCGCACCTAAAAACGTATCAAAAAACGCACTATTGGGTGCAGATTTTACCTGCGGAATTACCTGCAGTTTTTATGCGGATTTTGTGCACCAAATTCCTCAATGTGTGCGTCGCAGAATTTGTTGGAGATTTACAGATCAACCCTTTACATTGTAAAGGATGAAATACGTTACAATTCTGCAACATTAGGGTATGTTCACACGGCTTATTTTCGGCTGTTTTTCTGGACGTAAACGGACGAAAAACAGCCGAAACATCAGAAGCAGGACACGTCCAAACATCTGCCCATTGATTTCAATGGAAAAAACGGCGTTATGTTCCGACGGGCCATTTTGAAAAACGGCTGCGTAAAAAAACGGCTTCGAAAAAGAAGTGCATGTCAATTCTTCAGACGTTTCTGGAGCCGTTTTTCATTGACTCTATAGAAAAACAGCTCCAAAAATGGCTGTAATAAACGGCGCAAAAAACTTGAGTTTGCTTAAAAAGTTTCTGAAAATCAGGAGCTATTTTCCCTTGAATACAGCTCCGTATTTTCGGACGGTTTTTGCTAAGCGTGTGAACGTAGCCTAAGGGTATGTTCACACGAGGGCGTCCGTAACGGCTGAAATTACGGGGATGTTTCAGCCTGAAAACATCCCCGTAATTTCAGCCGTAACGGCATGTGCAGGCGCTTGAACGCCGCGTCCATTACGGACGAAATTGGCGCTGCTATTCATTGGAGTCAATGAATAACGGCTCCAATTACGGCCAAAGAAGTGACAGGTCACTTCTTCTACGCGGGCGTCTATTTACGCGCCGTCATTTGACAGCGGCACGTAAATTACGCCTCGTGTGAACAGACAAACGTCTGCCCATTGCTTTCAATGGGCAGATGTTTGTCAGCGCTATAGAGGCGCTATTTTCGGACGTAATTCGGGGCAAAAACGCCCGAATTACATCCGTAAATAGGCCGTGTGAACATACCCTTATAGGCATGCAGCTGATTTAACCCCTTCCCTCCTCACTTTTCACTTTTGTTTTTTCCTCTCTACCTTCCAAAAACTATGTTTTTTTATTTTTCTGTCTATATAGTCATATGAGGGCTTGTTTCTTGCGGGACAAGTTTTAGTTTTTCATGCCACTATTTATTGTACCGCGTAATGTACTGGGAAGTTGAAAAAAAATTATTTGTGGGGTGAAATGGGCAAAAAACAGTGATTACGCAATTTTTGGGCGCAATGGCTTGTTTCAGGGGGTGCCCCCTGATTCTAACACTTTAAATGCCGCGGTCGCGGTTGCAGTGAGGTGTCGGCTGCGTAACACAGTCGTTACCCGGTGTATGGAGCGAGCTCAGCCCGTGAGCTCTATATTTCCAATACATACCTAACCCTTATCAGGTACAGTTACGTGATATTGCGTTAAGGTGTTATAAATCAGCAGCACGTCCTAAATTCCATGCAGATTTTTTTTCTGCTGCACGTGCATGAGGTTTTGACAAACCCCATTCACATGAGTTAGGGCTTATTCAGACTAACGTGTTAATCGTCCATGTGAAGGACGTTTATTTTCAAGGCCATCACACGGCTGCGTGTATTTCTATGGGGTTATTCACATGGTCGTTGTTTTAACGGACCGTGTGAAGGGCCTGTAAAAAAATAGGACGTGAACTATTTTTGTGAGTTTTCACGGATCCCTCAATAGACTCAAGTCTATGAGAGAGCTGTGAAAACGGACCCGCACGGGTGAAAATCCGCCATGAAAAAAGTACGTTCTTCACTTCTGATTTCACACACGTTCGTCTGAATATCGCCATATAGTGTAATTTGTAATTCAATTTCAGTGCACAATCCGCACCAAAAATAGGAGACAAGTAAGCGGCCTTATTCAGACTCGGAAATACGGCCAATACACGCTCCGTATTTCACGGAACAATCACGGCTGTCTGAAAAAGGCCTTAGTCTAGTAACACAGTGCGGTCAAATCCAATTTTTTGGCACAATTTTTGCAAAATCGCAGCAAAAACGTGATTTGACCGCACTTTGAGAATATAGCCTAACAGCACGATTTTTTCATGTTTTGTATCCTTTTTTTATGCAATTTTCATAATCGTGGTACAAATCACGCGGTTTTTCCACAATTTTTATATAATGGCGCGGTTTCGCTGCGAACGCGGGAATCGTGGAAAAAAACCCGCTAGGAAAACGAAAAAAAAACCCCAAAAAAACATTTTAAGATACTTTTTACATTCTACAAATGGGATCAGGAGGAATGGGAAGCAGAATGAATAGGGGGAAACACTCAACAGCCTGCAGGTACGGTCGGCAGTGTAGGGGAGCTGGCTGGAGGGCGGAAACTCCACACGGAGCTTCTGCAGATGCTGCATCTTCCCCGTCAAGCTACAACAGGTATGCAGGGCGGTCCACGACCATTATAGGGGGTGGGGCCACTTCCGTTGCTAGGAGGGCCCCCGCGAGTGTTGCAAGGGGGGGCCATGAGCATTGCGAGGGGGGCAGACAATCCGAGTGGGGGGCGACGACAGCTCAGCGGACCCCTTTTCTTCATCCATGTGGCCGGGCCCCTGACAGGAGTACTGCTAGTACTGCCCTGATGGCGGCCCTGACCACTACAATGACCCACAAGCCAGACTGATCCACAGTGTCGCCTGCAATTTCCTCTTTGTCATTCCTCTGCAGGGTAACACCCCTGGCCTGCCACCCCCTACCATTATGCAGAGCTTTAGGAAAAAGCATCCTCACACTGACATAAGCCATGCTCTCTACACAATGAAGCTCTACATCAGAAAAGGCAGAGCTCAAACCGTACTAACGATACATTACAAAATTTATCAGCAAGAAATTTTGGAAAATTTCTATATAATAAAATAATTGGGACATGGATGGATATAAACTTTAAGACAATGCAATGGGTGGAATCAAAGATCACTTTCGATCGATCGCTGGTTCAACTCCCTTAGGGAGACTAGTAAAAAAAAAAATATATAGTTAAATAAAGGTTTTTTTTAATATATAAAAATATTAAAAGTTAAAACAAACTTTTCCCATTTTCCTCCAAGCACAATGGAAAAAAATAAAAAATAACATAACTGGTATTACCACGCCCGTAAAAGTCTGATCTATTACAATAGAACATTATTTAACCTGCAAGGTGACCGCAGTAGAACAAAAAAATACCAGAATTGCTGTTTTTTTGGTCATCTTCGCTCCCCCAAAAAAATGGAATAAAAAGTGATCAAAAAGTCACATGTAGCTCAAAATGGTACCAATAAAAACTACAGTTCGCCTCGCAAAAAAAAAAAAGAGCCCTAACTACGTCAATCGAAAAAAAAGTTATGCCTCTCAGAATGTGGCAACACAAAGCAATTTTTTTTAACAAATCGTTTTTTCTTTATAAAAGTGGTAAAACACGCAAAACTCTGCATACGTTTGGCACATTGTAATCATATCAACTGGTAGAGGAAAGTTAACATGTCTATTTAAATACACGATGAACGCTATAAAAACTAAACCCAAAAAACGATGGCGGAATTGCTGTTTTTGCCCATTTCACCCAACAAATATAATTTTTTTAGTTTCTTAGTACGTTATATGGTACATTAAATGGTGCCATAAAAAACTACAACTCGTCCCACAAAAAAACAAACCCTCATATGGCTACATCGATGGAAAAATAGAAAAGTTATGGCTTTTGGAAGGCGGCAAGAAAAAGCGAAAAAAATAAATAAAGAAAGTTGATCTGGTCATTACAGGGTTAAAACATGAGTCTCTATGTATTAGCAGAAAGTATCAAAACAAGGTTGCAACAGTAAATCATATATAGATAAAGAGAGATCAAAAACGTTTGCAGATGATAGGGGTTATACAATTTGTAGACTAGAATAATGAGATTACTTGAATGTATTGGGTAAGGCCCCATGCACACGACCGTACCCGCAATCACGGCCCGCGATTGCGGGCACGGCCGGCCGCCGACTGACAGCCGCATTTTCGGGCCGTGCTCCCATACAAAGTATTGGAGCACGGCCCGCAAAATGCAAAAGAACGGACATAATTCCCGGAACATTTCCATGGCACGGACACCCTTCCGTAGTGCTACGGAAAGGTGTCCGCGTTCAATGAAAGTGAATGGGTCCGTTTTTGCGGACCGCAATTGCGGTCCGCAAAAACTGAGGTTTTTTACGGTCGTGTGCATGGGGCCTAAGTCTGTCAGATCAGTATTGTAACTAATTATATTTTTTGGCACCAATCAGATACCAGAGACCAGGGGCTTCAGAGAGTATCGGGCATGTAGTCTATTGTCTGCCTGGTTAAAATCTGAATTTACAATCTATAGGTGTAAGGCTAAGTTCACACTTGCATTGTATAATCTATTACCCAGATCCGTTATTGGAATCCGTTAAAAATCCCATTGTAATCAATGGGATTTTCTATTGCATTCGTTAGATTCCGTTCCCGTCCCGTCTGTCGTGTTAGTCCTCCCTTTTTTGAAGGCGATAAAAGGGCAGAGTACAGGAATTTTTTTTTCCGTTGAAAAAATGATGACTAACGGATGGGTTACTTTCATCATTGGTGTCAATGTAAGATGTATATAAACGGAATATAATCTTTTTGCATCAGTTAGTTTGGTACCATCCATTACAAAATAACGGATGATATTAAAAACGCAGTGTGAACTTAAGGCCCTATTACACCGGCCGCCAATCAACGCCTGTCACAAGGAGCTAGTATGGGGACGAACGGTCGTTACTCCGATCGCTCGTCCCCATACATTATTATCATGTCGGCAGCGCGTCTCCCTGTTTACACAGTGAGATGTGCTGCCGACAACGATAATATTTCAGTTTTTTAAAATGATACGACCAGCAGATGATCGAGCGTTTGCTCATTCATCTGCTGATCGCTGCCCTGTTTACACAGGGCAATTATCAGGAACAAGCGTTTTATGAATGCCCGATAATTGGCCAGTGTAAAACCCCCTTTAGTCTAAGAAAGAGAATATATTTCAATCTCTCCTCCAGTCTGTCTTGTAACGCTTTATATGGTTTTATCTTTTCATAAGCTGAAGTACTTTGTAAGAAGAGTCAATTTTATTGATCACAATGGGCAACGTATTTCATTCGATGATACAAGAAGATTACGATTTCCACCCAATATGCTGTTGACAAACTGGGTATTTCAATGTAATAAGACCAGTATTAGCTATTATACAAATACTAAAAACTACTTCTGGCCAAGTGATATTATACCAGAAGATCGGTGGCTTCATATTACAGATGACAAATTAACGTGGAAAACTGGCAAAGTAAGTTTTCTATTTTTATATACAATTCAATCATTAAGCCCAGTTGCACACGACCGAGTGCCAATCGGGCTATTTTTCACAGCATCCGCGTGGCACCCGATAGTTTTCACAGAACCATTCACTTTCGTGGATGAATCGGGTCTGTGAATCAGACTCTTCGATCCGAGGACAGATAGAACATGTCCTATCTCTCCACGGATCATTGACGTGACTTGGGCGGCACGCACGGTCGTGTGCATTAGGGCTAAGGGATCTCCCCACCCTTCCTGTGGAGAGTTGGCGCTTATCTATATATGTCAATATCCTAAAATAGTTAGAACAACACTAAGCAGACTTATGTCAAATATCAACTTCATATGCTAGAAGTTGGAAAACCCCTTAAAATATTCATTACAGATGTAGCAGAGTTAACTTTGTCAGATGCAGAACAACACAGTTGGTCACAAGGTACAAAGTCACTGTGATATCATATTCCAGAGGAGATCTTGAGTTTGTCACCAGTTTTGTCCCCTCCAACCACTGACACCGCTAGTTAGGCCTTCTGGAAAGCAGTGGAAACATAACTCTGCTTCATGTCTTAGTTCTTGCATAATTGTTAATAAAAAGTACTTTTCTGCTCACACCGTATGTAATTTAGGTTGCATGTGTCCACCAGACCGGGAAGTTTCTTGCATCTTAAGTTTCACCATCCCCTTTCTCTCCCCTCTGCAGTTGACAGATGGTTCTGCTCGTCTTCAGCATCATTCACCGTTTCAGTATTTTTAACGTCAGTCAACTGCAGAGGGGAAAAATGGGAAAGGGTTGGAGCTCAAAATGCAGGAAACTTTCCGGTTTAGCGGACACTTGTAACCTAATTTGCTTACCGCACGTTGGAGAAAATGTTTTTACTTTTATATACCAATGCAAGAACTAAGGAACACAAAGAGAAAAATGGAACCAAAGTGGCGCTGCTAATGAATGGCATAAGGCTAAACAAAGTTCATAATTTAATAATGGTGTGCAAGGTCGACAAGCTACGCGTTTTAACGCCGGACTGGCATTTTCATCAGGCTAATACAGACAGGGCACTTTACAGCAGTTTAAATACACTAATAACGAATTACAATTATCTAAAAGACGAGAAAAAACGCCAAACGGCGGGTCAAAAGTCATTGATTACGTCCCAAGAAACGCACATCGCCAGCATCAATTTAGTGTTAAAAGATTTAGAAAAAACAGAAATCATCTACACACATTAAAGATACAATATTAAAAAAATCTATATAAATTATTAAATAAACAAAAATAATAATAAATGAATAATTGATAATGATGCTACACAGATCAGAATAGGTACGTGCAATTGCTATTTCATACGGAACAGAAATAAACGAATATAACAATATATATATATATATAAAATACCACTCACCCAAATCGTGTTGGGAGAGACCCTGTGTAGAAAATACATGATCCAGAAGAAATAAAGGATAAAACACAGGACGAGCTGGGGTAGCGTCCCTGGCGTCTAGGCAACCATGAAATTACGGTGGCTGAGGAAGACCAAAAAGGATCATGACACGCAAGGTGACACGCATGGAGAAAAAAAAGCAAGGGTTATACTCGCATCGACAGAATGAAGATATGGACAAAGGTTCAAAACAAAGGTAAGCAGAACCGAAACCAAGTCAGGTAAGTAATTTAAATTATTTTGTTTAGTCAGTTTGTCCCAGTAATAGAGGGAATGTAATGATGAAATCTAAAACAGACAATTATGAATGTAAAAGGGATGAAAATAAATGGAATGAAAAATGTATAAGGAGATGAAACATATATAAATAACCTAATGGGAATAAATAATATGAAATTAATAAGAAGGTAATGGAAATATATACATATATATATATATATATATATATATATATATATATATATATATATATATATATGTAAATGAAGATAAATAAACCAAATAAACTATTTCAAAAACAGAAGTGTAACGAAAACGCTATAATTATATATATATATATATATATATATATATATATATGTATATATATATATATATATATATATATATATACACACAGTATATATATATACATATATATATATATATATATAAAAATAATAAAATATAAACATGCATGAGTAATAATGTATGAATAGAAATAATGTATGAATAGAAAAGTTGAGAGACTATAGCAATAGCTCAATATGTACCGAATTAATGGCCATATATCATTTAAAAAAAAATGGAAATAACAGCTAGAATGCCAAAGGTCTGCAATGCTGTAATTGCTGCAAATGGAGCATTCCAAGACCAAAGCAAAGTTTGAAGGAGAAAATTATTATCTCAAATAGAAAATCATTATTTTTAACCTTGTCAATGTCTTGACTATATTTTCTAGTCATTTTGCAACTCATTTGATAAATATAAGTGTGAGTTTTCATGGAAAACACAAAATTGTCTGGGTGACCCCAAACTTTTGAACGGTAGTGTATATATATATAGAGTTTTCGTTACACTTTGTTTTTGAAGTTGTTTCTTTGGTTTATATATATATACAGTATATATATTTCCATTATCTTATTATTCATTTCATATTATTTATTCCCATTAGGTTATTTATATATGTTTCATCTCCTTATACATTTTTCATTCCATTTATTTTCATCCCTTTTACATTCATAATTGTCTGTTTTAGTTTTCATCATTTAATGACACAAAATTGATGCTGGCGATGTGCGTTTCTTGTGACGTAATCAATGACTTTTGACACGTTTGGCGTTTTTTCTTGGCTTTTAGATAATTTTAATTTGTTATTGGTGTATTTAAACTGCTGTTAAGTGCCCTGTCTGTATTAGCCTGATGAAGACACCAGTCCAGAATTGAAACGCGTAGCTTGTCGACCTTGCACACCATTATTAAATGATGAACTTTGTTTAGCCTTATGCCATTCATTAGCAGCGCCACTTTGGTTCCATTTTTCTCTTTTAGTTCATTTCTATTGACAATAAAACGCATGTTTGTTGTGTCTGTGGACCAGGCAGCAGCTTTTGTTCTTACACCTTTCCTTAGTGTGATACCTGCCAGTATTTACACTCCAAGGTGAGCACTTTCTATTAATTGAGTTGCTCTCCCAACATCTCTTGTTTTATCCGCAGTATGTGGCGCCGTGTCTCTTTTTCTCTTTTGTAGTTTATGCAAGAACTAAGACATGTAACAGAGTTATGTTATCACTGCTTTCCACTTTACCTAACTAGTGTTGTCAGAGGTTTGCGGGAAGAAAACTGGTGATAGATTCCCTTATTACACAAGCTGAAGCCTCTCTGATGGTGTGTTCGTTCGTTCTTCAGCTACTGTACATTTTTGTAGCTAAGCGAGTCATCAAACTGCAAAAAAAAAACCTATTACATTACAAATCGAAGACTGCTGCATCTGTGCCTACTAGTCTAGGCATACATAAACCATACCAATCACTTTCTGAATTCTCGTCAGTGGTACAACAATAAGAGCAACTAACAGAGGGGGGCTCCCAGACATTAACAGTCTTAAGATGCCCCTACACATTTCATGAACATTTTTTTTAATATAATTTATTTATTTATCTTTTTTTCTTCTTCTTCTTCCCTTTATTTGAAGAGATTCCCTCAGTCCTCTTCTCCTGGGACTTCTCCTTTTATGGAAACACTCTCCTATTATTGATTATATTACTGCTCAAATAAACCAATGGGGAAAAGCTTGTCATTGACTATGTCTATCTGTCACCCGCCTCCTAGGCCTTGGCCAGTGGACCAAGTTTTGGACAATTTGCTAAAACCTTATACAATTTTTTTGGATGTCTTCTGAAAATGTCAAGCTGAGAATCTTCCTCCTCTCAGACCTAACGATTGCAATCAATTCATACCCAAGTTCTCTACACCTTAACGTAGGGCATATCCACTGCCCTGAATGCAATGAGTGGAAAACTGCATTTAATACTAGAGATGGAAACTTTGAGTATTTGGTCATGTCCTTTGGATTGCTCCACCTGAATTTGTTAATGAAATTTTTCGAAAATCTCCTTTACATTTGTGTTATTGTGTATTTGGATGATATTCTAATTTTCTCTCCAGATCTCAATACTCATCGCCAACAAGTGTGACTTCTCTTGCAGCATGTCACGAAGGGTCTGTGGACCCACTGGGCCGTACCGCCTTGGCGGTAAGGCAGCTGGCCAAAAGGGTGCAGGACAATGTCTATAGTTCGTATAGGGTACCTGTGGCAGCTCGAACAGTAGCAGCAAGGCGGCTCGGCTTGGACTAGGCAGCAGGTAGACGTCAGATGAGGTGAAGCAGGTCAGACGTGGAACAGCACGACACGACTTCGGCACAACACAGTGCTAAACCAGGGTGGTATGGAAATGCAAGGAACAGGAACTGGAACAGGAACACACTAGGAGGCCATCACATAGACAAACTATAGGGAACAACAACAACGCTCAGGCATAGAAGCAGGGGGCTGGACCCCTCTTATAGTCCAGGGTACTCACAGGTCAAGGGTCATCAGAATGTCCGGTGCGCGCTGCCCCTTTAAGAGCAGACACAAGCGTGCGCGCGCACCCTACAGGATCTGGCTCAGGTGAGTGGCGTCTCCTGAGGAGGAGACTGGGGCCAGCGCTTGCTGACTCTTGGCTGCGGCTGTCAGGGGGAGTTTGGAACTGATGGCCCGCAGCCACGGACATTACAGTATCCCCTCTCTTAAGCCCCCTCTTCTTGGGACCAAAGTGAGACAGAAACTTTTTTAGAAGAGTAGGAGCATTGAGATTCTCCTCTGGCTCCCAGGACCTCTCTTCAGGACCAAACCCCCTCCAATGCACCAAATAAAAAGTCTTTCCTCTCACTCTCTTGGTGTCCAAGATCTCCTTGACCTCAAAAATGTCCGAAGGGCCGCTGGAGGCAACCGCAGGGCTGGGAGTCTTGGAATAGTGGTTCAAGATCACTGGTTTCAGGAGGGAGACATGGAAGGAGTTGGGAATCCTGAGGGTGGGATGTAGCCGAAGCTTGTAGGCGACAGGGTTGATCTGCTGCTGAACCTTGAATGGTCCGAGGAACCTGGGAGCAAATTTACATGACGGCAACCTCAGTCGGATATTCCTGGATGACAGCCAGACCTTAGTGGTAGGAAGAAACCGAGGAGGCTCTCTTCTCCTTGTGTCAGCCTACCGCTTCATGCGGTCCACTGCCATTAGGATGGAGGATCGAGTCTTCTGCCAGATCTGCAAAAAGTCTCTAAACGTGGAGTCAGCTGCTGGTACCTTGGAAGTATCAGGCATCGGGAGAGGTATTCGTGGGTTCTGGCCGTAGACAATGCAGAACGGTGTATTCCTAGTGGACTCGCTGGTGTGATAATTGTAGGAGAACTCCACCCACGGAAGCAGCTGCACCCAGTAATCATGCTGCTTGGAGATGAAGTGGCGTAGGTAGTTCTCCAAAATCTGGTTAATCCTCTCGACCTGACCATTAGACTGAGGATGGTAGGCTGAGGAAAAGTCCAACTTCACGCCAAGAAGTCCGCAGAGGGCTCTCCAGAACATCGAGGTAAACTAAAACCCCCGATCAGACACAATATGCTGCGGCAAGCTTGGCCAACTGTGGAGTAGAAGGAAGACCGGTCAGAGGAACAAAGTGGGCCATCTTCCAAAATTGGTCCACCACCACCCAGACCGCACTGCATCCAGCAAAGAGAGGCAGGTCCGTGATAAAGTCCATAGCTATATACTGCCAGGGAGCATTGGGCACAGGCACAGGCTGGAGCAGACCAGCAGGTCTGGAGTGGGTGGCCTTGTTGGCTGCACATACAGCACAGTTAGAAACGAAGTCCACAATATCCTTGGGCAGTGTGGGCCACCAGAAATGAAGAGCAATCAAATCCCGGGTCTTACGTAACCCCGCGTGACCTGCCAGTCTAGAGGAGTGTCCCCAGCGGAGGATTCTTCCACGATCAGCCAGGCTCACAAAAGTTCTCCATGGAGGAATGTCTGCCACCTTGCAGGGGATTGACCGAGACAATCAAGATGGATCAATAATGTTCTGTGGACTCTCTATGGTGTCTTCTGCCTCGAAAGACCTGGACAAGGCATCGGCCCTCACATTCTTGTCGGCCGGGCGATAATGAAACTCAAACTGGAACCTTGCAAAGAACAGTGACCACCTGGCCTGACGAGGGTTCAGCCGTTGGGCCGTCTGGAGGTAGGTCAGATTCTTGTGGTCCGTAAAAATCAAGATCGGATGAGCTGCGCCCTCTAGTAGATGTCTCCATTCCTCCAGAGCTAATTTGATGGCCAGTAACTTCAGATCCCCAATCGAGTAGTTGCGTTCTGCGGAAAAGAAGAGCTTGGAAAAGTATCCACATACCCTTGACTTGCCCTTGGGACATCTCTGGAACAGGGGGGGGGGGCAGCACCGACAGAGGACGCGTCCACCTCCAACGAGAACTGCAGAGAGACATCCAGATGATGGAGGATAGAGGCTGACGTGAAGGCACTCTTCAGGCTATTGAATGTGGACTCTGCCTCGGGGGTCCACACCTTGGCGTTCATGCCCTTCTTAGTGAGGTTAGAGATGGGAGAAGTCAGTGAGGAGAAGTTCGGAATAAACTGCCTGTAAAAATTAGCGAATCCCAAAAAGCGATGTATGGCCCTCAAGCCTTAAGGGCGTGGCCACTCCAGGACAGACTTTAGCTTTTCAGCATCCATCTCGAGACCTCGATTCGAGATGATGTAGCCCAAGAAGGGTAGAGCATCCTTGTCAAACACTCACTTCTCCAACTCGGCGTACAGACGATTCTCATTTTACCGTAGCAGAACCTGACGGACATGTCTCTGCTGCGTCATAGGATCTGGAGAAAAAATCAAGATGTCATTAGGGTAGACTACAACACAAACATAGAGGAGGTCACGGAAAATGTCATTCACAAACTCCTGGAAGACCGCGGGAGCATTACACAGGCCGAAGAATTACTCCTGTAATTACTAGATACTCATAGTGTCCATCACGGGTGTTAAATGCAGTCTTCCATTCATCACCCTGGCGAATCCGGACTAGGCTGTAAGCCCCACGCAGATCCAGTTTAGAAAAAATTTTGCACCACGTATACGATCAAACAGTTCAGAGATCAGTGGCAATGGATATTTATTCTTCACCGTGATCTGGTTGAGACCACGGTAGTAAATGCAAGGACGAAGAGAGCCATCTTTCTTTTTGACAAAGAAGAAATCGGCTCCTGCCGGGGAGGAAGACTTTTGTATGAAGCCCCTTTCCAAGTTCTCTATTACATAGGCGGGCATGGACAGAGTCTCTGGCAAGGAGAAAGGATATACCCTACCACGGGGAAGGGATGCACCAGGGATCAGTTCAATAGGGCAGTCATACACCCGATGTGGGGGCAATGTCTCCGCCTCCCTCTTACTGAAGACATCCGAAAAAATGCAGCATAATGACCGAGGCAGCGAAGGCTGAGCTGAACAAATCCGCACCAGGCAACGACCTTGACTCTAACGGCCCCATTGGAGAACCTCTCCAGAATTCCAGTACAGAACTGGGGCATGCATTCGGAGCCAAGGCAGGCCCAGCAACACAGGGTTAACAGCTTTGGACAGGACAAAGAAAAACAGAAGTTCGGAGTGAAGGGCTCCCACTTGGAGCATCAGCGGCTTGGTCATAGCTATAACTGGGTCTGGCAGAGGTAGCCCATTCACTGAGGAAATTGTCAACGGCCTCTCCAGAGGGGTGGTGGGCAATTGCAGAAAGTCCACCAGATCTCTGCGGATGAAATTAGCAGCGGATCCAGAGTCCAGATACGCAGAGACCTGATGCGTTCTCTCACCGGACACTATGGTCACAGGTATGGACATTTTAGACGGAAGTCCATCTTTACCCAATGTTGTCACTCCTAGCAACCCTAGGTTTTGTGATCTTTCGGGCCACAGGCGCACAAGATGGCCATCGAGACCGCAATAAATACAGAGTCCAGATGTGCATCTGCGATGTCTCTCCTGGGTAGATAACTTATACTGATCCATTATTACCGACTCCTTAGGAGGATCGACATCTGAGGACAGCAGGGGTTGCTGCAAAGTAGGGACCAGAGTAGGAAGGGCTCCCTCCCGTCGAACCTCTTGGAGGCATTCACGGATCCGTATATCAATCCGGGCAGACAGAAGGATGAGGTCATCCAGGGTAGACGGCAGATGCCGGGCGGCAAGTTCGTCCTTAATTCTGGAAGATAGTCCATGGCAGAATGCAGCCACCAGAGCCTCATTGTTCCATAACAGCTCTCCCACCAGGGAGTGTAAGAGGATGGCGTACTCACTCACGGAGGTGTCTCCTTGGCGCAGGTTAATCAAAGAAGCCACTGCAGATGAGACCCGTCCAGGCTCCTCAAACACCATGCGAAAAGTCCGGAGGAAGGCAGGGAAGTCACGGGTCTCTGGTCCCTGTCTCTCCCAGATAGGGTTCACCCATGCAAGAGCCTTGCCAGTGAGGAGAGAGATGATAAAAGCGACCCTGGCGCCATCAGACGAAAATGTCCTAGCATACAGACAGAAGTGGATCTGGCATTGATTAAGAAAACCACGACAGGTACTTGCTTCTCCATCATAGCAGTCAGGAAGTGGCAAAGAAACACGTGGGTCAATACTTCCAAGAGGTGTAGTCTGAGGATCAACATTGCCAGGTGGTGTAGTAGGAGGAACGGCAGCTTGTGCCTCCTGCCGACGTGCAAGAATGTTCAATGCCTGGAGGAGTTGGTCCTGTCGAGACCGGAGGTCCAGCATATCCGCTCACTTCCCATGTGACGTCTTCATAGTCTTGAATTGACCAGCAGGGTCCATGGCCTGAGCGTACTGTCACAAAGGGTATGTGGACCCACTGGGCCGTACCGCCTTGGCGGTAAGGCAGCTGGCCAACAGGGTGCAGGACAATGTCTATAGTTCGTATAGGGTACCTGTGGCAGCTCGGACAGTAGCAAGGCAGGCACAGCTTGGACTAGGCAGCAGGTAGACATCAGACGAGGTGAAGCGGGTCAGACGTGGAACATCACGACACGACTTCGGCACAGCACAGTGCTAGACCAGGGTGGTATGGAAATGCAAGGAACAGGAACTGAAACAGGTACAGGAACTGGAACAGGTACAGAAACAGGAACACACTAGGAGGCCATCACATTGACAACCTATAGGGAACAATAACAATGCTCAGACATAGAAGCAGGGGGCTGGACCCCTCTTATAGTCCAGGGTACTCACAGGTCAAGGGTGATCAGAATGTCCGGTGTGCGCTGAGGTGAGTGGACGCGATCGCTGGCGTCTCCTGAGGAGGAGGCTGGGGCCAGCGCTTGCCGACTCTTGGTTGCGGCTGTCAGGGGGAGGTTGGAGCTGACGGCCCGCAGCCACGGACATTACACAGCGTCTCAGAGAGAACAATCTTTGCACCAAGCTGGAGAAGTGTCTTTTTCAAAGATCCAGTTTACATTTACTATATTCACTTCAAAGCCTTCAAATGGATCCAGCAAAATTATCCACAGTACTCAAATGGCCTCATCCCTAAGGACTTAAAGAAGTACAGCAATTTTTAGGATTTTCCAATTATAAGGATATGTTCACACGCTTAGAAAAAAAGTCTGAAAATACGGAGCTATTTTCAAGGGAAAACAGCTCCTGATTTTCATACGTTTTTTAAGCCACTCGCGTTTTTTGGGGCCATTTTTCGCAGCCTTTTTTTACGGCCATTTTTGGAGCTGTTTTCAATAGATTCTATGAAAAATGCCTCCAAAAACGTCCCAAGAAGTGACCTGCACCCATTTTTCGCGGGCGGTTTTTTACGCGACCATTTTTCAAAACGGCCGCGTAAAAAACACGGCCCGTCGGAACAGAACGCCGCTTTTCCCATTGAAATCAATGGGCAGATGTTTTGAGGTGTTCTGCTTCTGATATTTTGGCCGTTTTTCGGGCGTTTACGGCCTGAAAAACGTTCGAAAATAGGCTGTGTGAACATACCCTTATTGAGAAATCATTTCT
The DNA here is from genome assembly GCF_050947455.1 of Rhinoderma darwinii. NCBI lineage: Eukaryota > Metazoa > Chordata > Amphibia > Anura > Rhinodermatidae > Rhinoderma > Rhinoderma darwinii. The sequence continues at coordinate 23,014,309 of NC_134687.1, read as the reverse complement.
CATTTTTCTTCTCTACTCTTACTAAAAAGGGTGTTAAAGGGGTATTCCGGTTAAAACAAGTTACCCCCTGATCGGTGGGTGTCCGACAGCTCGGACCCCCACCATTTACGAGAACGGGGTGCCCAAATTTGCCCAAACCCCAAGTTAGAACCGAAAGGGAGGTCGCTCATGCGCACTGCTGCTCGATTCACTCTCTATGGGAGCGCCGGAGACAGGCAAGTCCAGTGTTCGGCTTTTTCCAGTGCTGTCATTGAGAATGAATGGAGCGGCAGTGCGCATGAGCGACCTGAAGCTCAGTTCAATCTTGGGGTTCAGGCAACTTCGGGCTCCCCATTCTCGTCAACGGTGGGGGTCTGAGCAGTCGGACACCCACTGATCAGCAAGTTACCACTTACCCTACGAATAGGGAGTAACTTGTTGAAACCGGAATACCCCTTTAATGCAAAAAATTGGACTCCTAAAGCCGGTTTTCGCAGCCTTAAACAAGCCTTCTACTCTGCCTCAGGTCTCCATAGACCAAATCCCAACAATTTTTTTAATTCTAGACATGGATGCTTCATCAGTAGGAGTAGGTGCAGTTCGCTCTCAGAAAGAAGTAAAGTTAAAGCTTTTTCTATGGGTTTTTCTCCAAAGATTTCTCCCAGGTCAAAAATTATGGCATCGGTGATCGTAAACTCCTGGCCATCAAACTGGCCCTAGAAGAATAGATTTATTGGAAGGAGCTCATTGTCCCACCATCATTTACATCAAACATAAAAATGTACTGTATTTGCAGACAGCACATAATCTAAAGCCTCGGCAAGTTAGTTGGGCTATGTTTTTCTTTCTATGTTATTACTTCCTCTACTACTGACCAGCAGACCGATGTCTTATCTCGCTCCTTTGACTCTGAAGGTCAAGATCCTGAACCACAATACATCATCGACTGACCACAGTCACATTTTGCCTTTGGCTCCAGTCAAAGTTCTCAATATTCGTCCTGAAAAGACTTTTGTTCCTCCTAACCAAAGAAAATAAATTCTTCATCGTCATTCATTTAAGTTCTCTGAGCATCCTGATATACAACAAACTTAAAATTAGGTCTCTCGTCACTTCTAGGGCCCTTCTCTGTCTCGGGACATTAAGGTCGCAGCTTGCTATACTTGTGCTAAAAAAAAAAAAAAGCTTCTCATCAAAGGCCTGCAGGGGTGTTTAACGATTGCGTATCCCTGATTCTCACTGGACTTTATGACTGATTTACCAAGTTCCTTTGGTTATGCTGTAATCTCGGTCGTAGTTGGCCGTTTCTCAAAAATGCCATACCTAATTTTACTACCTGGCCTACCTACTTCTACTCACCTGGATGCTCTCTTTATCGAACACATATTTTGTCTGCATGGCCTCCCTAAGCATTCACTTCTAGGTTTTGGAGAGCTCTCTGCAAGTTACTTGAGGTAAACCTATGTATTCGTCTGCTTATCACCCTCAGTCTACTTGGCAAGTGGATCATATCAATCAAGTTCTGGAAAATTTTCTGATAAACTTTGTCTTTCTCTGCATTTTGAATCGGCTCCTCGATTCTTGGGTCCCTATGTCATCTTGAAGCAGATTAACCCTGTTTCCTGCAAGCTCTGTCTCCCTCAGTCTCTATGGATTCCCAAATTATTTCATGTGTCTCTTCTCAAACCTATGAATTTAAATTATTTCTCCAAGTAGCCTTAATGTCTACCAACCTCCTCTACTGGTCCAGATGCCAAATTTGAGGTCAACAAGATACTTAATGCCAAATGGTTTAGAGGAGAACCTTTCTTTCTAATTGATTGAAATAACTTTGGTCCCGAGGAGAGGTTCTGGGAACCTAAGGAAAATATCCATGCTCCTGCACGCATTAGTACATTTTATGTTCAGTTCTCTCCAAAGCATAAAAAGATGGGGCATAAGGAGGTGTGTACTGTATGGGCCTCTGCCCGCTCCCACCACTGTGTTGCTACCGCAACATGATGTCTTCTGGCTCCCGCCTGGCACCCCATCTCTCCTTTATTCCACGCTTTTGGCGGCCTTCCCTGCAGCCGCTCTACTCATGCTATCCTGCTGCTGCCTGCAGTGCAGCCTCTTAGAAGGCCAGCACGTGCCAAATTCCACCCAGTTTTCATGAGTATAAAAAGGAACCTCCTGCATTTCTCCATGTCTGAGCAATTAGGTTCCATATTTTAGCTCGCTAGTTATATTGTCCTGAAACTTGCATTTGGATTATCAATTATCCACCCTGCCTAAACTTGACCTCGCCTGTCCTAAACATTTACCTGTTCCTTGTGATGAGTGACTGCTGCTTGCTCTGACCGCTAGCTTTTCTAACCATGAGTGAACGTCTGCCGCCTGCCCTATGCTTATATCTTACTCTGCATCTTGCCTTCTGTTATTGTACTTCACTAGTCCACGTCGGCTGTTGCCAATGGAGATTATTCTGGGGGTAGCGACCTGGGAATATTAGCAGCCAAGTACACATCTCTGTATGGAGGTTAAAGTTATCACTAAAACTCTGCTCCCCAGTTTAGCTCTGTGCCAAATATATTTGCAACACAGTTGGTTCACACCATCCTCTGTAGGTCCTGTGACAGTCAAAACTTCTACAGGCCCCATGACAGTTATACTGAAGATGCTGTTGTTGACATGTTGTGGGGGTGCACCTTCGGCAGTGGGGAGGTGCATTCCTGGATTCTGGAGTTTGTGGAATTCTATTACCAACACCCTAATGCTGAGGCCATGGATTCTTAAGTAGAAGCAGACACAATAAGGTCACACTCTTCAAACGAGCCTCAGTGGCTCGCATCGTTTTAGTCATTTGACCTCTACTGATCAATGAGCTGTTCAGCAGTTGCTTTAGCAAGTGACCCAGCTGCTGATTAACAGATAGGAGATGACGAGCGTGCAGGAACAGAACTACTGCTCGCAACACAGATGTCTGTCTCTCTTTAGCTCTTATTCTTAGGGCTTTCTTTCTTTCCACTCTTCTACCCTGTCCCCAGACCCTGCCTCTCACGCTAGTACTGTCCCTACATCTCCAGGACCACAGTTCACAAGATATGGTCTCCAAGTCACGGTTACCTGAATCTTAAGGGTTGACTTTTGCAACTGTGCAGTGTTCACCCTTATCACCACTCCCTGACTCTCAATGAATAAGTACACATATGTGTAGTGTCCTGACAATACCATAGAGGAGTATTGGTTACATTGTAATGCATTGAACATAATGTGATTTGTTGTGTTATGCTGCCACCTAGTGATGCAGAATTGTGATTCAACCTGTTTTTCCAGCCTGTAAAGGGTGTGGCTGGAGAGGAGGGTCTGAGGCAGTTCCCATGAGGCTTTGCAGCAGAAAGTTGTAGAGGAGTCGTTTCCAGGAGAGGAACGAGGGAAGACAGCCTGTGAGGAGAGCTGAGATAATACTGGGCCTCACAGCATATCTGGTTCAGAAAGCTTCTGGCCTGAACTAGAAATTAATACAGGGAAACAAACCTGCTTAAAGAGAAGGAAAGCAAGAGAGAAGAAAGTTCATTTTGCTGCTTGCAGATAGGAAACTGTCCCAGCCTGACTCATCCCGCCTGCCCTAGCTGGATAATAACTTCTATGTGGAGCCGAGCTGCAGCCTGCAATCTTCCAGTAAAGAAACTGTGAGTTATTATTATACCAAGTTACATCACCGTCTCCTGCGTGTTACTCTGCACTGCACCCACTAACAACAAGGGCACCCCATATCCCATCCACCAGGAGACAGCACCACAGGGTGTGCCCCAGGGGGAATCAACAACTACCACCCATTCATATGCAGATCCCCCTCCTTCACTGTGCCAGCTCCGCAGGAGTGTGAGAGGACTACAGCCACCGTGAGTACTACAACTCCCAACATTGGTCTCTGCACTTTCCCTCATCCCCATCGGGCTGTTGCACATAAATTGGCGTCACGAACAGGATAAATATACCTCTGTGCCTGCTAAAGAGACTTTATTGTTGCAAGAAATTATCACCAGCACATGTGGGGTTAAGCAGCCATCTTGGAAAGACTGTGTGTTACTTATGGAACTTGTGATAGAAATTGCTGTACTGACAGTGAATGTGATTAGAGACTTTTACATTGAATTGATCATTGTTTTAGCAGAACAAAAGTGACATTAGAGACTGTTTGCATTGAATTGTTTGCTGCATCACAACTGCTCTTAGCTCCACCCCCGCTCACTTGAAGGCGGGAAAGCAGAGAATCTGCCCAGCAACAGCAAGGAACCTCATGTTACAGACCACTACAGTGGAACCAAAGTTCCTACCTACTGTTGCAGTGGGGAAGGAGAAACAAGCCGGAACCACTGGAAGTAGATGGGCGCCGCCATCTTGAAAAGTACAGAATCTGAGTCACAGCGGCCGCTTATATTCCAAAAACACAGAGAAAGAGGTTCCAGCTCCAAAACAGTGAGTACCGCTGAAAGTTTTTACAATTCAGCCCAAGTAAAGATGAACTTGTCGCATCAGTGAGCACAAATAAGAGACTTACTACACATTCTGCTACTGAGCATCTCGTTGCTAGGGGCAACAATAGGAATTTATATTAGAAATGTCTGACGACAGCGATAACGGCTCCCCCAGCCGAGGTGGATCACCCACAACCAGGCATATGATGCCGCTGACCATGCCGTATTATTTTGTAGCACCCTGGCTCCCCCGCTACAAAGGTGAATCACATACCCTGAGAGAATTTAAAGGAACAGTGTCATGGCAAATAATTTTTTTATATGTTAAAGATGTTAGTGCTGTAATAAAAACGTTTATATTCATTTGTGTGTTTTGTGTTTTACTGTTTCTTATTTTTACACTTTTTCTTCCCTATGGGGGCTGCCATTTTTTGTTCCATCTCTGTGTGTGTCGATTAACGACACACACAGACATGGAGTACGGCAGCCACAGTCCCATAGGGACTGTGAACGGCTCCCGTCCCATTCACGTCCGTGTACGGCGTCTGTGTGGGAACTGCGCATGCGCCGCTCCCACACAGTCCTATTCGAAATTGGCGCCGTCCGGCGCCATTTTCCTGTGGACCGGAAGTCGCGGCCGGACTGTAATATTACTACTTCCGGTCGCGGCTTCCGGACTTGTGCACATGGAACAGCGGCAGCAAAGGGAGCGGACGGGCCGGAGGGAGCCGCGGCGGCAGGAGCAGGTAAGCGATTTCAATGTATGTTAGTGTTTGTGTGTGTTTACTACTGTATGTAAACCTACTACACTGTGGGTTACCTCAAAAAATGGCGACACACAGTGTAGGAGGTTAAACCTTTCAAACCCCTCGTTTATCCCGGCACTAGCCAGGATAAAGGAGGGGGGGATGCTGAGAGCTCACTAGAGCGAGAGCTTTTAACCCAATGTTGCAATGCTGCAATTTTGGGAACTAGCTCCATCTAGTGACCAAAAATGGGTAGTATTATAAATTTGAAAAAATTTATAATATTTCCTGACTCGCGAAAAAAATAAAAAAAATTTGAACAATGTTTAATCACCCACACACTAAATGTTTAAATTTTAAAAAAAAAACATGTTTTTCGGGCGACACCATGCCTTTAAAGGGAAAATGCTTGCTATGTTCCGGTTATATCCAGTGTCAACAGAACAGAAGGTGGAAATTCTCATTGGCCAGCTAGGGGGCGCTGCATTGAGAGAGGTAAAGTCATGGCCTCATTCAGAAAGAAAGACAGTAGAACAGATTCTTGAAAGACTACTGGTCACCTTTGAAACCAGGACGGTATCAGAATTGAAAATGCGCTTCTTTAGCAAGAAACAACAGCCCGGTGAGTCCCTTAGAGACTATGCTTTATCCCTACAGGAGGCACTGAGGGCCGTTATAGAAGTGGACCCACGTGAAGCACAGAATGCAGATAACACACTGCGGGAGCAGTTTATTGAAGGAGCTGAAACAAAGTCTCTGAAAAGTCAACTAAAGATGCTGTCTGCTCAACATCCTGAAAGTACGTTCCTGGATTTTAAAGAATTGTCCATCAGAATCCTGGGGGTAGAACTCAACCAAGAATCAACCAAATTTGCTGTGTGTCCTGCTGACAGTTATGGAGATGCTAAGCTCATGTGTCCTGTGTCTCCAGGAAATACTCTCCTTGCTGCCCAGGGTGCAAAAGTACAGATTCCAGATGCAGTGGCTGATTTAAAGGACCAAGTCGCAATCCTGACTAAGAGCTTGGAGAAGGTGTGTCATAAGCTTGAACAGTTAGAGATGCGTCCTCAGCCAGAGTGTGAGTCCCCACAGCCTAGGAGTCGTCCTACTGACAGTGCGAGCAAGGGATACTACAGGAGATCTGGAAGATTGCCTACAGACAGGTTTGATACGCATGGAAGGCCCATCTGCAGACACTGCCACAAAAGTGGTCATGTGGAGAGAGAGTGCTGGCGGTCAAAAGAACATCCCTCGGGTGGAAGAACACTAGGTCCAGAAGATCCAAATTGGCTGACCAGGTATGTCGGGCCCCATCCATTAGTCACCATCCACATTAATGGGGTACCCTTTACAGCTCTGCTGGACACTGGTTCGCAAGTCACCACCATACAGAAAGCCATGTTTGAGAAATACTGGAGCAGCGACCTATTGATGCAGCCACCAGAAGTTTGGCTGAATGTTATTGCAAGCAATGGTCAGACAGTACCCCTGCAAGGTTACTGGGAACCCACCGTTCAAGTGGGAGAAACTAACCTAACACAGCAAGGTGTGATCGTAGTAAAGGTCCATGATGAAGACATGCCTCCAGTGGTGCTCGGAATGAACATCCTAAGGAATTGTTATGGGGAAATGCTCGATACCCTACACCGATCCCTGCCAACAGCTTCACACTCTGCGCAGAAAGTAATCCAACAGACTATTCGTGTGCTGTGCGCTCAGCAGAAGTTTTCCAACGTCAGAGGAGAGATCTGCCGTGCCCGCATTAGAGATGTCCGTCCAGTGATCCTGAAACCCGGTACTGAAACCCTGCTGTGGTGCCATGCTCGCCCAGGGATACGAGGCCAAGACTACCAAGCCTTAGTAGAACCCCCTCCATCTTGAAGAACATCCTATGGTGCTTGCTGCAAGAAGTCTAGTGACCGTTTCCCACGGAAAGGTACCCATCCGCCTCTTGAATCTGAGTGACATCCCTGTGGAATTTAAGAAATACTACTCTGTTGCCCAGTTATTACAGGTCACATTCCAAGACATTGTGGAAGTTTCAACAGTTGCTGCCCAACAGTCCACTCAAATACAGAGTACACAAGAAGAGAATTCCTCTACACCATGGTGGTCAGAAATTTGTGTTGGGGATATTGCCACGCCTGCTGAACAAATTGAAGGAGTATTGGAAGTCTCCAGAGAATACCATCAGGCCTTCAGTAAACATGCCCTGGACTTCGGGAAGACCAGCATAATGAAGCACAATATCCCAACTGGCTCTCATCCTCCAATTAAAGAGAGATACCGGCCCATACCACCCACTATGTACCAACCTGTCAAGAAGATGATAAAAGAAATGAAGGATGCCAAGGTGATTCGGGACAGTCACAGCCCTTGGGCTGCACCTATTGTCTTAGTCAAAAAGAAAGATGGCAAGATGCGATTCTGCGTAGACTACCGGAAAATTAACAATATAACCCACAACGATGCCTATCCTCTACCACGCTTAGAAGAGTCCTTGACTGCTTTGGGAAAAGCTGCTTATTTCTCCACCCTGGATTTGACAAGTGGGTACTGGCAGGTACCTATGGCCCCAGAAGACATTGAGAAGACAGCATTTACCACTCCCATGGGCCTATTTGAATTCAATTGCATGCCCTTTGGACTCTGTAACGCACCTGGAACTTTTCAGAGGTTGATGGAGCGCTGTCTGGGCCACAAGAACTTTGGGACTGTTCTGCTGTATTTGGATGACGTGATCATCTACTCTAAGTCCTATGAAGACCACCTACAACATCTGGCTGAGGTCTTCCAGGTTCTCATTAAGCATGGTCTCAAGGTGAAACCCTCCAAGTGCCATCTGCTGAAGCCACAAGTCAACTACTTGGGACACGTTGTTAGCTCTGAGGGTGTGATGCCTGACCCAGAAAAGATTGCTGTTGTGAAGGATTGGCGTACTCCCACCACAGTAAAAGAGGTGAGAAGTTTCTTGGGATTCGCAGGTTATTACAGGCGTTTTATACCCTATTTCGCCCAGATTGCAGAGCCTCTACAAGAGCTTCTTAGAGGACACTCCAAGGAACATCTGAAAAGACCAATTCCTATTGAATGGACTGAGGATCAAGAGATTGCCTTCCAGCTGCTGAAACAGAAGCTGATTGAGCCACCCATCCTTGGTTATCCAGACTACAGTCAACCTTTCTGCCTCTACACGGATGCCAGCAAGAAAGGTCTTGGAGCCATCCTGACCCAAATGCAAGAGGGAAGAGAACGGGTAATAGCCTTTGGCAGCCGAGGGCTTAAAGGGACTGAACGAAATGACCAAAATTACAGCTCGTTCAATTTGGAGTTCCTTGCGTTAGTGTGGGCTGTAACCGAGAAGTACAAAGACTATCTCGCGGCAACACCATTCGTAGTCTACACAGACAACAACCCCCTTGCACATCTGAACACAGCCAGGCTGGGAGCCCTAGAGCAAAGGTGGGCATCTCGTCTTGCAAACTACGACTTCGTGGTCAGGTACAGAACCGGCAAATCCAATGAGAATGCGGACGCATTATCCCGCCTGCCAACCGATGAAGTACCTGCTCAGAATGAAGAAGACTGGGAAGAAGTAGAAATGCCATCCTTCTACACCCGCTTCACCCAGCAGAACACAATCACCATCATGGAGAAAGGACTTTGCTCCCAGCAACAGAGTTCAGAATCACTCCAAGAGAAGGAGCAATGGATTAAACTTCAAGCAGAGAGTCGGGTGATGGGAGAGCTGCAAGATTTTCTCGTCAGTAGAAGAGTACCTGAGAGACTTCGTTGTGGCAATGTAGACCCTGAATTAATCCGTCTCTGGAGACAGAGGAGACGACTCTTCATAAAAAAAGGTCTGATGCTACGCAGCACTCTGGATCCCATCACTGGTGACCGTCTACATCAAGTAGTAGTACCCCGTCGAGATGCAAGAACAGTACTAGAAGCCTACCATGACAGATCGGGACACTTCGGTGTACAAAAAACAGAAGCCACAATCCGCAGACGCTTCTATTGGGTAGGAATGCGTGAAGATATTGAGAATTGGTGTAGAGAGTGTCAAGCTTGTGCTCTAAGCAGAGGGGAAAAACATGATCAGAAGGCTCCATTACATCCCATCGTAAGTCACCGACCTTTGGAGATCGTGGCCATAGATCATGTCAAATTTGAGCCTAGCAGATCGGGATACACATATGCAATGACCATCATCGATCACTACACCAAGTTTGCGGTTGCAGTACCTGTCCGAGACTTGACAGCCAAAACCACTGCCGCTGTTTTCTGGAAAAACTTCATGCTACCCTATGGATGTCCTGAGAAGATCCTGACTGACAGAGGGTCAGCATTTGAATCTCAGCTATTCCAAGAACTGTGTTCTCTCTACAGTTGTCAAAAGCTCCGTACAACAGCTTACCACCCACAAGGCAATGGCCTCTGTGAAAAGATGAACAAGACGCTTATAGAGATGCTGAGGACTGTGCCATCTCACAGGAGGACTAATTGGCCAACCCTGCTACCAGAGTTAGTTTACATGTACAACAACACTGTACACTGTTCCACTGGGTACACTCCCTACTACCTCATGTTTGGTCGTCAGGGCAAATTACCAGCTGACTTAGACCTGGATGTGTCAGTGCCTGATGCCATCAACCCGTTGCCACGAACCGATTGGGTGAGTGACCACCAGAGACGTCTGGCTGATGCCAACAAAATTGTTGAAAGTCGAATGGAGGAAGCCCGCAAGAAGCAACAAATGGACTTTGACTTGCATGCTAGAGCCGAGCCTTTTAAGATTGGTGATCATGTTTGGCTCAAGAATAATCACAGAACGAGCAAACTGGACACCAAGTGGGAAACAGAACCGTACACCATCAAAGCCATCCCATATCCTGACACAGCCGTGTACGAAATAGTGAAAGAAGGCCGAGCACCTCAAGTAGTCCATTGTAACAGACTTAAATTGTGTCAAAAAGAGTTTGTTCCTGCAGAGGCTGAAATCGTTGAGAAACCTCCTGTTGTTGAGAAACTTTTACCGTCACCAGAGACACAGATGCCTGATTTTTCTCCTTTGGATTGGTTCTTTGGGCCTTTAATTTCCTTCATTGTCCCTGACAAAAGTGTTCCGGATCAAGTTGAGACTCCGATAACATCACAGCCAGGGTCTTCAGCCAGCCCAGAGCAACAGATGAACCCAGAACCAGCTTTCTTCGAGGAAGAACCTATTACAAGACCAGAGAGGAGCACCAGGGGTAAATTACCCGCCAGGTATCTCGACTAACTGTTTCATCATAGAATTGAACATTTTCTCTACCTCATACTTTTTACTTGAACATTGAATGACTTTGCTATATTTACCCAAGTTATTCCGTGCCGAACTTTTGGACACTGTCCCGATTGAGTTAAGAACTCTTGTACCCCACAAGTTTATATGAGGAATCCACATCCCTGTTCCCCAACAGTTGATACAGGAACTTTACATTGAACAAGAGTCGTCACCCATATTCCTTATTCTAGTGCCTTAAAGGACTGATGAGACTCTTCGTGAAAGTAATATATCGCACTGTTTTAATATATGCTTGATATGTGCCTGACTTTTCCATTCCTAGGGTTGCAGTTCCTCCATCGTTGCAGACGCCGAGGACGGCTTTTGTTAAAGCAGGGGTGTATGTAGTGTCCTGACAATACCATAGAGGAGTATTGTTTACATTGTAATGCATTGAACATAATGTTATATGTTGTGTTATGCTGCCACCTAGTGATGCAGAATTGTCATTACAATCTATTTTTCCAGCCTGTAAAGGGTGTGGCTGGAGAGGAGGGTCTGAGGCAGTTCCCATGAGGCTTTGCAGCAGAAAGTTGTAGAGGAGTCGGTTCCAGGAGAGGAACGAGGGAAGACAGCCTGTGAGGAGAGCTGAAATAATACTGGGCCTCACAGCATATTTAGTTCAGAAAGCTTCTGGCCTGAACTAGAAATTAATACAGGGAAACAAACCTGCTTAAAGAGAAGGAAAGCAAGAGAGAAGAAAGTTCATTTTGCTGCTTGCAGATAGGAAACTGTCTCAGCCTGACTCATCCCGCCTGCCCTAGCTGGATAATAACTTCTATGTGGAACCAAGCTGCAGCCTGCAATCTTCCAGTAAAGAAACTGTGAATTATTATTATACCAAGTTACATCACCGTCTCCTGCGTGTTAATCTGCACTGCACCCACTAACAATAAGGGCACCCCATATCCCATCCACCAGGAGACAGCACCACAGGGTGTGCCCCAGGGGGAATCAACAACTACCACCCATACATATGCAGATCCCCCTCCTTCACTGTGCCAGCTCCGCAGGAGTGTGAGAGGACTACAGCCACCGTGAGTACTACAACTCCCAACATTGGTCTCTGCACTTTCCCTCATCCCCATCGGGCTGTTGCATATGTAACCATATGTACCCATTTCAAGGGAACTGCCTTCCAATGTTCCACCACCAGTCTTGCCCCACTTGCACTTACACCAGAAGTCAATCAGACCCTTTCTCAGGCCTCCTACAATACTCCTAGTCAACACAGAATCAAGGTAGTCTTACTAGTGCCCTGACTCTCAAAAGTTACTAACTTCTAGCTCTCCCACTGAATATTCCAGCAGTCCTGACTTTCCCAGGGCTGCAATCATTAGGCTACATCACAGGCTTACAGGGCTATAGCTTTGTCAATGGCCCATCAATACAGGCATCCTTCTATTCCCCTTACTTGGCCCAACTACAACCTTGCCTGGGTTAGAGCACAGTGCCATTTGCCCCCCCCCCACCAAGCTGATTATCTCCACTGCCTCAGCAGATTTTCCAGAGCTACCATTTTGTCCGACAATACTCAGCCTCTGTCACTGCTTCAGTGATGGCCTGCACCGAACTTGGACTAGGCACCCTCATCCACGGCATTCCTTTGTCAGCACTAGATTCTAAATGTCTCCAAATAGCACACCACCTTCTCCATATCCCCTACTTTTAAATTAGTCACAATGCTACCCTCCAAGGACCCTATCACTTCAGTCAGCAATGTTCGTAGGCCTGCATCTCCCCTCTGGCCTCTCCACCTATCAGCAAGGTGGCACAGTGCATTAGCATCTCCAAACTCTACCTCTGCCAGCGCCAAGCTCTTCCTGGCTTGCCAGTACTCCATGCTTACCCTGTCACCATCCCCCTGTAGTTCTCTGTTTCTTTGCAAGGTGCCAGCACCATGCAAGTGAGAAGCTCAGAAAGGCATTGCACCCCGCTCTTTCCAATGCACCTGCAAGACGAAAGCAACGTATATACAGTGCAATACAACATCATATCAAATGCCTAATCATCAGCTTTGAAGTCCTTCTCAAATTGAGTAACAATTATTTACAAAAAATACATGTATCAAGAACATCAAAGTTTTTTTTGTACCCCTTTTTTAAGCAGAGAAATACCATGAGCTTTGCGCCTCATGCACATGGTCATATTATGGCCCCGTAAAACCTCTGAGTTGCTCTTAATGTGCCTCTGCATGTCTCCAACTTCATAGCAAAGTATACAGACTCAATTTTCTGTCAGATTTTATTTTCTCTACAGTATATTTTAAAGTCCCATGGTTTGATTTATCTTTACACTGTTAGTTTGTATTCGACTTCGGAACATTTATTTTTATTTATTTTTTGAAATGTTGCTAATATATCACAACATTAATTTGGTTTTCTAAGGTCCCAAAATCTCGGTGTAATGAGAGATGTCCCCCTGGCTACAGGAAAGCTCATAATGGAGGATATCACTCCTGCTGCTATGACTGTGTCCTGTGTTCTGAAGGGGAAATGTCCAATATATCAGGTAGGCAAAACACCAGAAAACAAAACATCAAAAAGTTTTTCATTTTTTAGTATCAATGTCTTTTATGAAATGCTTTAAATTCCACAAAGTAATATGGTAGTGTACCAAGAGAAAATACTCTATCTCCATAATTGATACTCATATGTATAATAATGTCAAAAGTCACAATAAACAAAATCATGGGCATGCGCCAATTACGTCACACTAATCTGTGCGTAGTGTGACTTAATCGGCACACGCGCGAGAGTGATGATTCGTCCGTTGAAACTCCAGTGTCCCTGTCAATCAGAGAAAGATGGAAGGGAGGGAGTTATGGATGGGGAGAGACCCTCATTGCTCCATACTGCTCATTTGCATATTATGAATAAATGTATATTTCTGCAACAGAGCCACACATCTGAAAAAGGAAAACAGCTTTGTTTTTAGATGAGGCTACACTATAGTACTGTGCGGCTGCTTTTATAGGGCAAGTTCTGGTGACAGACTCCCTCTAAGACTGGCGAGTGAAACGGCAGTCTTATTAAATCTCCCCCAATCTCTTCTTCTAAACCTGTTGTCACTCTTCAGACATCCCGCCAGCTCACATCAAACCCTTATCTTGAGATGTTCTCCTCACTTTTCCAGGAGATCCTCACCCTCAAATTCTTTAGTCTGATGCTCCTCTCAATACTGTGCCTGCCACCAATAATGTGCCCAGAGATGTATACTGTATACTGTGCCCCAGAGATATATACAATGTCCCAGATTCCGAGATATACTGTACCTCAGAGATATATACTGTTCCCTAGAAATATATATACTGTAACCCATTTAAACTGTGCCCAGAAAATATACTGTGCCCCAGAGCTATATACTGTGGCCCCGATATATACACTATATCCCAGAATCTGATAAATACTGTACCCCAGAGAAGGGCTGCCATCAGGAAATTTCTTGGCCCCATACATACTGTGAGTGGGGGCTGATGGTCATTACTGCGAGTGGGGGCTGATGGTCTGCAAGTGGTTTCCACCTCCGAGCTCCAATTGAAATTAAAAGGAGGCAGTAAATACCTGCGTCACCCGTTTGGAGCCTTTTTTCCTGCATCTTTTGCATTCGCTTCAACAGCTTAAAAAAAAAAGCAAAAAAACAAAAAAAAAACGCTGTCAATTCCTGAAGGAATTTTGAGGCAGATTTTTTTTGCCTTACAAAAAACGCTGTGTGAACATACCCTACGAGTGCAGTGCTTGTTTTTAGCCGTTTTCGGTCTTTCTCTAAACAATTTTTGTCCGGGGCCCTGAGGAAATGTTATTCTTCCATTGCTGCCTCGAGTCCGAAAATGGTGGGAAATTCTGTACTAGGCTACAGGATCACGCCGGCCGACGCAAGGATCCCGTGGTGGAGCAGCTTAGTTCTTCATGAGAACGGGGCCTAGGTTAGTACAACTTTTTTGTTTTGTTTGGGGGACCTGTCTACAAGGGGGAGCTGGGGGGCTGTCAGGCACGATCTGCAAGGGGAGGTGGAGGGCTGTATGGCACTGTCTACATGAGGGAGGTGGGGGGCTGTACGGCACGATCTACAAGTGGGAGGTGGGGGGTTGTATGGCACTGTCTACATGATGGAGATGGGGGTTGTATGGCACTGTCTCCAAGGGGGAGGTGGGGGGCTGTATGGCACTGTCTACAAGGGGGAGGTGGGGGTTGTATGGCACTGATTACAATGGGGAGGTGGGGGCTGTATGGCACTGTACAAGGGAGAGGTGGGGGGATATGGCACTATCTAAAGGAAGGCTGTATGGCACAATCTACAGGGAGGCACTATCTACAGGGGGAGCAGTGTGTGGCAGCCAGGGGAGGGGGACATTATACTGTGTGGGGGCCACTAAGCGGACATTATACTGGGTAGGGGTACTACATAGGGCAATATGCTGTGTGTGGCAGCCAGGGGAGGGGGCATTATACTGTGTGGGGGCCACTAAGTGGATATTATACTGTGTAGGGGTACTACAGAGGGCATAATACTATGTGGGCACAATTAAAGGACAACATACTGTGTCCTTCAAGGGGTTATAACATATCATAACTACCCACCACAGCTTTGAAGGCTATGTAAACGTTTGAATGTGGTTATTGTTGTTTTACAAGTCTGTTTGGTGCTACTTTGTAAATAGTTTTTACAGCTTCTTTGTATGATGTATACAGAGCAGCTGTATCATGCACTGAAACCTTTATCTGTCAGGTCAGCGGGACTGACGGGTTCAGTGTCAGCGGGTCCTGCGTGTCCCTGTTCATAATTTAGATTTGACCGATAACAGGTGGATCCTGACCCACCGACACTAAACCCGTCAGTCGCCCGGACCTGACGGATACATGTCTCAGCACACGATACAGCTGCTCTATATACAGGTTACAAAGCAGCTGTATCTCCAAAAGTAAAAATTATTTTAATAAAAAGTATTTACAAAGTTTCGTAACACACACTAATAAACATTTTTTATATAAAAAAGGGTGTACATAGCCTTAAAGATCTCTCCCCTCCCCCATGTATCCTCTCTCCTTCCTCTACCCCTCCCTTCAGATATCCTCTTTTCCCCCAGTTATCATCCCCCTAGTCTCCTTTAGTGTCATCCACCCTCCATTATTATCTCCTACCAACTACACCATCATCTCCCTGTCCCCATTGTCATCTAAGCCCCCCCCCCCCCCCCGTAGAAAGCAAGTGTCTTACCCAGGTCTGTATGATCCTCTGGACACTGGAGCACAGCAATGTATCACTAGCAGGGACTGCTCTTATCTCCTGTGCTGTGTAATAAATCTGTCTTCTCCCACTGCTAAGGCCTCATGCACACGACCGTATTTTTTCCCACCCGTAAATACTGGCGTAAATACGGGTCCGGTGTCACACGTATTCGACCCGTTTTGCACCAGTATTTACGAACCCGTGCCCGTAAATATGGGTCCGGTGTCACCCGTATTCCACCTGTATTTACGAGCACGTTTTTGGCGGCAAAATAGCACTGCACTAATCGGCAGCCCCTTCTCTCTATCAGTGCAGGATAGAGAGAAGGGGCAGCCCTTTCTGTAATAAAAGTTAAAGAAATTCATACTTACCCGGCCGTTGTCTTGGTGACGCGTCCCTCTCTTCACATCCAGCCCGACATCCCTGGATGACGCGGCAGTCCATGTGACCGCTGCAGCCTGTGATTGACCTGTGATTGGCTGCAGCGGTCACATGGCCTTAAACCGTCATCCAGGACGTCGGGCCGGATGTCGAGAGGGACGCGTCACCAAGGCAACGGGCGGGAGACCGGACTGGAGGAAGCAGGAAGTTCTCGGTAAGTATGAATGTCTTTTATTTTATTTTTTTACAGGTTTATACTGATCGGTAGTCACTGTCCAGGGTGCTGAAAGAGTTACTGCCGATCAGTTAACTCTTTCAGCTCCCTGGACAGTGACTATTTACTGACGTCGCTTAGCAACGCTGCCGTAATGACGGGTGCACACATGTAGCCACCCGTCATTACGAGAGCTCCATAGACTTCTATGGACTGTCCGTGCCGTTATTACGGCCTGAAATAGCACATGTTCTATCTTTTTCAACGGCACGGGCACCTTCCCGTGAGAAAACGGGAAGGCACCCGTCGCCAATAGAAGTCTATGAGCCCGTTATTACGGGTCGTGATTACAGATTACAGAGCACAGGAGATAAGAGGTAAGAACTGCTGCTAGTGATACAATACCATGACGCAGAGCTGGCAGGGTATAGTACCGACATGGGTAACATTGCTTTTTATTGGGGAGATGTGATGTGAGGAGGCTCCGGGCAGCAACAGCCTAACAGAAATTACATCTGACACCGTGAGTATGTGATCATGAGTCTTCTTCTTCTGCTGCTGTTGCTTCTTGACGACTCCACTGCATTCAAACCTCCCTCTGCCTTCATGACGTCTCCCCTCTTTGTCTCCTTCACACAGGCAGTCATGCCGCCGCTGTGGAAGAGGAGGAGGGGCGGGCACTATGTGAACAGCGGGCCCTTATGAGCTTACTTTGATGCAAAGAACGGGCCCCGTCTCCGTGATGGGACCAGTTCCTTTCACCAAAGTGAAATCATAAGGCCCATGAGCAAATGCATTCCAGCAGTGGAGCATGGGTGCCCGTTTTTTCAAATTTATGACCGGGCCCCTGATGGCAGTACCACCAGTACTGCCCTGATGGCGGCCATGCCCCAGAGATATACTGTTTCCCAAAGATATATAATGATCCCCAGAGACAATGGCGTAACTACCGCTGTAGCAGCCGTAGCAGCTGCTACGGGGCACACTGCGTGAGAAGGCCTATGCTGCCCGCCTGCACACCTCCCCTCATGCCCGGTGGTGCCACTAGCAGCCAATATGGCTGCTATAGCAGTAGCGACGCCGCATTCAATAATATCTGTGTCCTTAGGATGCAGGTACTATTGAACTCTATGACAGAGCAGGAAGGTATCTCCCTGCTCTGCCATTTACTAGACTACAGGCCACTGGATCATGCCGGCCTCTGCAAGGACCCTGTTGGAGTTGAGAAGCAGCTAAGTTCATCGCGGGAACGGGCCTAGGTGAGTATAATTTTTTTGTTTGGGGGGGCGATATATGGCACTATCTACAAGGGGGGCTGTATAGCACTGTCTAGAGGGGGGCTGTATATAGCTGTCTACAGGGGGATGTATAGCACTGTCTGCAGAGGGGGGCTGTATAGCACTGTCTACAAGGGA
The DNA here is from genome assembly GCF_050947455.1 of Rhinoderma darwinii. NCBI lineage: Eukaryota > Metazoa > Chordata > Amphibia > Anura > Rhinodermatidae > Rhinoderma > Rhinoderma darwinii. Next base: position 22,996,556 of record NC_134687.1, on the reverse strand, counting down.
TCCTCATCTCATAGCAAGGTTGGAGAGTGGTTACAAAGAGTGTATCTCGCTCTGGAGGACCTGTCCTGTCCTGCATTACACAGACAACACATTGATATAAATGAGCAGTGTGTAATGCTTAATTTCTCCTGTGCTGGCGCTGCAGGGAAATTTAATACTTACTGTCAGGTTTTCCCACAGATTACAGCTAATCTATGGGAGGCTCGGCAAGGGGACACTTTGTAACCAGTTGATTGTCAAGGGACCCTTCTTAAAAGTAGAGATTTGCCCAAAGCGGAAAACCCATTTAGGTGAAGAATACAGGATTTGGTAATGGACTGACTATAAAGAATAAAGATAAAAGCTCAGAATACAATACAACTTCTAGACAGCAGATCTAGAAAGGAAAATAATAATGTTATAGCCAAAATAGAAACATCCAGTATACATGGGGGGGGGGGGGGCTGACAGTGTAATCTTATGGTTGTGTTTTAGACAGAGAGGACACGACAGCAGAGACAGCCAACATATTTTATAGGACGGTATAAACATGAACATACAGATAGTAATAAAAAGCAAACCTGCTGATAGTGTACCCAAGTGGGACCATGTTAACAAATAACAGGAGGGGGCCAGGAATAAAACACTGATGAATGCCAACAAAAAGAATAACATTGAGAAGTGCGGTAAGAGAGAGCGAGGATGAAAATAAATATACAGTGTACAACAAATCAAAGGCATAAATGAGTAGGAGGAGCAGGGGTGGACTTATCATTGGTGCAACCTGTGCAGCTGCACAGGGTCCCAATAGGTAAGGAAGACCACTGCCACATTACAAGCAGCTAGCATTTGCCTACAGTCTATAGCTCACCATTACAACAATGGGCCCATAGAATGTTCTTTTACATGGGCCCTATGTCCGTGTCCGCCCCTGTGGAGGAGGGATGATCTACTCTGTCAGATACTGCTGATCCAGAGCTAAATATTTTCAATTAGACTTGACAGTTTGTATTGCCCGTGATCGCTGACCATCGGCATTCCCAACTTAGTATTCTGCATCCATGTTCCGTGTCAAGTCGCGTGTCCGTGACTGCTTCAGTATCCGTATCAAGTGTCCGTGTGAAGTTCAGTGTCCGTCACGACGTCTGTATCCGTGTCCGGTGTCTGTGCCAAGTCCAGTGTCCATGATGACTTCTGTATCCGTGTCCATGCCAAGTCCAGTGTCCGTAATGACTACAGTATCTGTGTCCGGTGTCCGTGTCAAATCCAGTGACTATGATGACTTCACTATCCATGTCCGTTGTATGTGTCAAGTCCAGTGTCTGTGACGATTACAATTTCCATGTCCTGTATCCGAGACAAGTCTAATTGTCCAGCACAAGCTAGATTCCGATAGTCCGGCACAAGCTAGATTCCGATAGTCCGGCACAAGCCAGATTCCGATAGTCCGGCACAGGCCGCTACCTGATTATCCTGCACAAGCCAGCTATCCAGGTTCTCTTGTCCTAGTTACGGTCTTTGACATTTTGCTTGACTAGCTGCTACTCTGTTACGGCTGAGTGGTCCAGTGGGTCTACATTCCCCACAGCCGTGACACAGGTATTTTGGTAAAATCTAGATAAGATAGATTTTATATCAGAGTAGATAATAATAATAATGATAATAATAATTGTCCTTTTTTCCCACAGACAGTGAAATCTGCCAACAATGTCCTAAAGATAAGTGGCCAAATCCAGGAAAAACAAAATGTGTTCCTAAATTATATGAATTTCTCTCATATAAAGAAGATAAAATAGCTTCATTCTTCTGTTTTACGGTAATACTATGCTGTGCAATAAATTGCTATACACTACAGAAGTTTATCTTGTATTGGGACACTCCTCTTGTGAAGGCCAATAACCGAACCCTGAGCTTCATCCTCCTGGCCTCCATCTTGCTGAGCTTCCTTTGTGTCTTCTTGTTCCTCGGTCGTCCATTGGATATAACCTGTAAGCTGAGACAGTCTTCATTTGGGATCTTCTTTTCCATAGCTATTTCTTCACTTCTTGCCAAATCCACCATGGTTTGCATTGCTTTTAAAGCCACTAAACCCAGCAGTTCCTGGATAAAGTGGACTGGAGTCACATTGTCCAATTCAATAGTGTTGGCTTGTTCCTCTGTCCAGGTTCTGATCTGTGTTTGTTGGTTGTCTATGTGCCCACCCTATCAGGAGTTTGATATGACCACATATCCTGGGAAGATCATCATTCAGTGTAATGAAGGCTCAGAACTCTGGTTATACTCAATGTTGGGTTATATGGGGTTCCTGGCAGCTGTGAGTTTTGTTCTGGCTTTCATGGTGAGGACATTACCCGATAGTTTCAATGAGGCCAAGTACATCACCTTTAGCATGCTGGTGTTCTGCAGTGTTTGGATTGCTATGATCCCGGGTTATCTTAGCACCAAGGGGAAATACATGGTGGCTGTGGAGATATTTGCCATATTGACCTCGAGTGCTGGAATATTAAGCTGTATATTCTTCCCAAAACTGTACATTTTGTTGGTGAAACCAGAATTAAACACTAGAAAGCATGTGTTACGGAGGTTGAATAGTGTTTAGTGTAGGACTTCATATGCATATTAAAACTAATTTATGGCTTTATATCGACACTAACATTTCAAGCAATTTATGCTCATCTAATAATATGCCTGATATAGATCAACTTTGTAATTTATTTATTGTTAAAATTTAATTGTTTCATCCATGCAAATTATGTGTGAAGTTACTGCCACTGGGTGTCACGCTTTCTGTAATCTGCTGTCCACCCATGTTGTCAAACAAAATCTGTCCCTTGTTACAGAGCAGAGGAGATGAACTGCAGAAAAGAGGGGTATGTCTCTTCAGTGTCTACCAATAGAAGTTTATGGAGAGGGACAAAGGAGGGAGCAGAGAGAGAGAGAGAGTGTTTCTCAGCAACAGATCCGCTCCATACAAGTACATTGAGATGGGAGGGGGATCAGGAGGAAGAAATAGGAGCAAAGGGAGAAAGACACAGGCTGCTGATAAGATTTCTATGTCACCCCAGTGCCGGATTCTTAGCTACACAGCTCATTACTGCTATATAATGTCCTTGCTGCTGCTGCTTCTATATATGTAATGGATAGAGATAGGAGAGCAGGATTCTTCTCTTCTATATGCTGTATATGGCAAACATTATAGCTGTCCCCACTCACTCAGAGGCAACTGAGAATTACAGATAGATACTGCAGAGGGGGAAACTGCTAAATAAATGCAGAATAAAAATCATATAATGGCCAGAAATAGTGTTGTTTCTCATGTACACACATATAACAGCTTTTTCTGAAATGTTACCTGAAAGTTAGATACACTCTAAAGAAACAGCCAGCCACAAGATCTAAAAAAGATTCAGTTTTAAATAACTGGTAAGAGCATTGGCGATTTATTTCAATTGTCCTCTTCCCTTATCAGAAGGCTTGTCCCTTTTACTGCATGTTTGCCAAATGAACCTATAGAACAGATCTGGGAGAGTCTTGCAGACATTATTAGGCTCCATACACATCAATACAAGTGCGGCTCTAAAGCCATACAGATGTATATGACTGGGGCAATAATTTGGCAGCATTTATCAGAAGTTCACACCAAGTGCAAAGCCCCGAATTTGGTGTGAATAGAACCTTTTACTAGAGGGCAGCAAATAGTTTTGATTAAATTGCCAATTTGCATATTTGCCAGCCCATAGAATAGAATGAAAAATTTTGCCTAGGATTCTGCACTCAACTGCTTCCGTCAGCCCAATAGACTTTGAATAGAGCAGCACAACGCACACCTTGTCGCTCAGGGTGTAGCTAACGGCTGATGGGCCCTGGTGCAAGAATTCAACTTGGGCCCCCTACCCCTCCCACACAGTATAATGCCCCACATAGCTGCCCCCACACAATATAATGCCCCACATAACTGGCTCCACACAGTATAATGCCCCACATAGCTGCCCCCACACAGTATAATGCCCCATAGCTGCCCCCACACAGTATAACGCCCCCCCATAGCTGCCCCCACACAGTATAATGCCCCCCATAGCTGCCCCAACACAGTATAATGCCCTCCATAGCTGCCCCCACACAGTATAATGCCAGCCATAGCTGCCCCCACACAGTATAATGCCAGCCATAGCTGCCCCCACACACTATAATGCCAGCCATAGCTGCCCCCACACACTATAATGCCAGCCATAGCTGCCCCCACACAGTATAATGCCCCACATAGCGCCCCCGGAGGTCTTCACACGATGCCCCCAGGGAGTCGCGACGGACAGTTTGTAACATATTATATTGTGCTTTCCTCTCTGCACCGCAAACACAGATAGCACTATAAAATACATTACATTACATACACTACGCTACTACACTACGGGCCCCCTCACCAGGTCTTGTTGTTTTCTGAGGAGTCGGATGATCGGCTCCAACTTCCAGTGCATCCAGGCTCTCTTCCTCCGTCCGCACCACGCTGCGTTCTCTCCCTGAATGCCTGGAGCGCCCCTCACGTGATGTCACGTGAGGGCCCTGCCTAGTGCCGGCGTCACCGCAAGTAAAAGTTATGAAAATCTATTCTACAGTTAGTGCCGGTTGGCAACGAGGGCCCGTGGGCACCCCAGACTTAGGGGCCCGGTCGCAATTGCGACAGCTGCGACCCCTATAGCTACGCCACTGTTGTCGCCGCTCCATTAAAACTCCTTCTAGCTGCTATCTCTGCCGGCCCGTTCTAGCGATTGGCGGGGGTCCCATTAGGCGGACCCTCACTAATCTAGCATTTATCACCTAGCCACGTGATAGGTGAACAATGTTTTAGGCTGGAATACCGCTTTAGGGTAGGAACACACGCAGTGTGTTCAGGGCGGACACGCTGCATCAAGATCCGCAGCATATCCGCCTTAAGCACCGCAGGGAATTCTGTCCGAAAAAAAGCACCACATTGGGGTGTGTTTTTACGGCGGAATTCCCACTGCAGTAAGCAGCGCCGGAAAATAACAAAAACATTTTCATACTTACCCCCTCCCTCTTCTCTGTGCGTAGTCCGGCCTCCTGGGATAACGTTGCAGGCCATGTGACTGCTGCAGCCAAACGTCATCCCAGAAGGCCGGACTGGAGAAGGCGATTCCGCTGCAAATGTCGCAACACACACCACTTTGTTGCGGATTTAAACATGCCATTGAATTCAATGGGGAAAACCTGCAACACAAGAGTAGCGATTCTGCAGCATTAATTAACATGCTGCGGCTAAAAAAAAACGCACCGCAGGTCAATTTAAGTGTGTATTTTTCTACAGTTTTTTTCCGCTGTGTGGAGATGGGATTTGTTAAATCTCACCCACACTCCTGCTACTGGATTTCCCGCAATTAATCAGTTGCAGAAAATCCACCGTGCAAAATGCCTAGTGTGTTCCTACCCTTAATGGCTGTGGAATTGTGAATCTGCACCATCAAAAGGCTCAAAATACGTGTTTACCTGGTTAGCAACAGAGTCTCCGCCAGCTCTTTTTAAAAAACATATCCAAACCGTATCCAAGCATCATAATATTTCAGAATCGACACGTTCAAGAAATCTTTACCTCCTAATGATTCGAGAAGGTTCAATGTTGCCAACATTAACAATAACAATAGTAGCGACGGACCTGAGTCCACAGCTTTTCACAGTTCAGGCGGTAATATGCATTCATTTATGCCCTTTTGTGCATGCAATCGCTACTCAACACTCAGAGTCCCAGCTTGATAGTTATAATGCTTTTTACTTAAGTTTGGGCAGAAAACATAACATGCAATGTTTTGGGGTTGTTAAACCCCCTATTTTAAGTGAATTCACATTACAATAAGGCACATCTTTTATGTTCTGCTGAACTTATGTGATTTCAGAAAAAAACTCTACCACAATTAACAGTGTGAAACATGTTACAAAGTTACAAACATCATGCAATGTCACAATAGTGAAAACATCAATATGGAACGGTTACCGAAAAACTTTAAAATTGCATGTCTCATTCATACCCTTTGGAGTTAGGCCTTGTTCACACAGAGGAAATGAATGTGGATTCCCACCCGTTTTTCGCGTTTTTCCTCCTATTTTCAGATTCATGTCGGAAAAGAAAAATTCTGTCATGTGAACATGGCCTCAGCTTTTCCAAATGCTGGATCCAGAATACTTCCCTTAGTATTAACCCCTTAATGACACGTCCAATTTTCTATTTTTTTTCTTTTTTTCCTCCCCTTTTTCCAAAAGCCATAACTTTTATTTTTTTCATCAACATAGCCATATGAGGGCTTGTTGCTGGCAGGACAAGTTGAAATTTTTCATGGAACCATTTAAAGTACAGGCTAGACACAGGCCAAAGGGCACAGGGGTAGGCCGGCATGTCCAGGGGTGTAGGTAGGGAGGGGTTAAGGAATCTTAGGGGAGGAGTAAGAGATAGGTGGGGGGATACTAGGGCGAGGCCATAGGTTTTATAAGGAAGGGGTGGTAGGGGTGTTTAGCGCCATTAGGAGGACAGACAGACGCTCCCTCCCTCTATCTTTCTCTCTCTCTGTCTCTCTCTCTCTCTTTCTCTCTCTCTCTCTCTTTCCCTCTCTCTCTCTCTCTCTCTTTTGTGTTCTTGGATGTCTGTCAGGAGGCTTTTTGCTCTTTTGCTTGTTGTTTTTTCTCCTTTTTTCACAGGTGCATGGATGCTGGGGAGCAGGTGATGCGGAGTCGCAGCAGTGTGTTGGCGGATTGGGTGTCCTTGTAGTTGGTGGTAAATTGGTGTCAGGGATTCATTGTGGGTATGATCAGTGGTCTGGCTCAATTTGGGCTCCTACTGGAAGGTGTCCTGGGGAGTGGTTGCACTTAAAGAGACTCTGTCACCACATTATAAGTGCCCTATCTCCTACATAAGGAGATGGGCGCTGTAATGTAGGTGACAGCAGTGCTTTTTATTTAGAAAAACAATCTATTTTGTACCACGTTAGGAGCGATTTTAGTTTTATGCTAATTAGTTTATTAATGCCCAAGTGGGCGTGTTTTTACTTTAGACCAAGTGGGCATTGTACAGAGGAGTGTATGACGCTGACCAATTAGCATCATACACTACTCTCCCCATTCATTGGGTCAGCGCATAGTGGCACTGCGTTGTTTGCTATGTGCTGTCTTATACTGACATATTAACGTTACTGAAGTGTTGAGACCGTGACTAGACATTCCTTCCAGCCAGGGCGGGATGTCTATTTACAATCCCGACACTTCGTTAATGTTTGTTTGGTATTTACAGCAGAGCAAAGCGTAATCTCGCAAGATCACGCTGTAAATGACAGGTTACATCGAGATTACGCTTTGCTCTGCTGTAAATACCAAACAAACGTTAACGAAGTGCCGGGATTGTGAATAGACATCCCGTCCTATCTGGAAGGAATGTCTATTCACGGTCTAAACACTTCAGTAACGTTAATGTATCAGTATAAGACAGCACATAGTGAATAACGCAGTGTCACTATGCGCTGACTAAATGAATGGAGAGAAGTGTATGACGCTGATTGGTCACTGATTGGTCCGCGTCATACACTCCTCTGTACAACGCCTACTTGGTCTAAAGTCAAAACACGCCCACTTAGGCATTAAGAATCAAATTAGCATAAAGCTAAAAATCGCTCCTAACCTGGTAAAAATAGATCGTTTTTCTAAATAAAAAGCAATGCTGTCACCTACATTATAGCGCCCATCTCCTTATGTAGGAGACGGCACTTATAATGTGGTGACAGAGTCTCTTTAAGGACAGACAATTGCAGTTATAACAGTGCCCCTGAGCCTGTGGGGAGATGGCTGGGGGTATAATATTATGCAGATGGGCAGTTTGGCGCCAGATTTTGTAACTCCAAGGTCTCCCCTTTCTCGTTATTTTTCTATGTAAATTGTTGTTTATTGTTATTTATGTTTCTCAATAAAATGGCTGCTGTGGCCAAGATTTATCCAACCCAATGCGTCTGTGTGTTTATGGGCTGGTTAAATTAAGAGGGCTGTCCACTTAGGGCTAAAAAGGAATGTAATCGTTTTTTCCCTAGATTAAACGAACTCTACAATCCCAGGGTCATTTACTGTATAATGTACTGGGAAACAGAAAATAAAATATTTGTGGGGTTAAATGGGCAAAAAGCAACGATTGTGCCATTTTCTGGAGGGTATTGTTTTTACGGCGTTCATCGTGTATTAAAAACGACAAATTGACTTTATTCTACTGCTTGATACGATTACAAAAATACCAAATTTATATGTTTTTTTTATGTTTCACCAAGTTATTTTTTTTTAAACTATTTGTTAAAAAAAATAAATAAATTTTTAGTGTCTCTATATTCTGAGAGCCATAACTTTTATATTTTTCTGTTAATTTACAGGTGTGATGGCTTATTTTTTTGGGGTACATGCTACTTTTTGATCACTTTTTATTCCATTTTTGGGGAGATAAGACGACCAAAAAACTGAAATTTGGTTGTTTAACCCCTTTCCGACCACCCCACGTAGAATAATAGGCTGCAGAGCTGGTCCTTGTGCCTGCAGCCCATTAATCTACCTAATAGAGCACAAAGACAGTCTTCGCAGCCCGGCATCTCCCAGTAAAGGCTCCTACTAGCAACCTTAGTACTGGGGGAAAACATTGGGTCGGATCACAGCGGTGATCCGAACCGATTAACCCCTTAAATGCAGCAGTCAATAGCGTTTGCCGCATTTAACGTGTTTATAGCAATATCGGCACCCCGCTAAGCGATTGCGGGGGCCGATTCTTGCGGGGGGGGGCATTGCTATGGCAACCGGAAGCCTGACAAAGGCTTTCGGTCTGCCATCTATTGAAGGAAATTACGTCCAGAGGCAGGGCCTAATATAGTTACATAGTTACATAGTTAGTACGGCTGAAAAAAGACACATGTCCATCAAGTTCAACCAAGGGACGGGAAAAGGGAAGGAAAAATTTCTACACATAGGAGCTAATATTTTTTTGTTCTAGGAAATTATCTAACCCTTTTTTAAAGCCATCTACTGTCCCTGCTGTGACCAGCTCCTGCGGTAGACTATTCCATAGATTCACAGTTCTCACGGTAAAGAAGCCTTGTCGCCTCTGCAGGTTGAACCTTTTTTTCTCCAGACGGAGGGAGTGCCCCCTTGTTTTTTGAGGGGGTTTTACAAGGAACAGGATTTCACCATATTTTTTGTATGTGCCATTAATATATTTATATAAGTTAATCATGTCCCCCCTTAGTCATCTTTTCTCAAGGCTAAATAGGTTTAATTCTTTCAATCTTTCCTCATAACTTAAATTCTCCATGCCCCTAATTAGCTTCGTTGCTCTTCTTTGTATTTTTTCCAACTCCAGGGCATCCTTTCTATGAACTGGAGCCCAGAACTGAAATGCATATTCTAGATGAGGCCTTACTAATGCTTTGTAAAGTGGCAATATTACATCCCTGTCCCGCGAGTCCATGCCTCTTTTAATACACGACAATATCCTGCTGGCCTTTGAAGCAGCTGATTGACACTGCATGCTGTTATTGAGTTTATGATTTACAAGAACACCCAGATCCTTCTCAACAATTGACTCCCCCAGTGTAGCTCCCCCTAGGACATATGATGCATGCAGGTTGTTGGTACCCAGATGCATAACTTTACATTTATCTACATTAAACTTCATCTGCCAAGTGGACGCCCAAACACTTAGTTTGTTTAAATCTGCCTGCAATTCATGAACATCTTCCATAGACTGAACTATATTACATAGCTTGGTGTCATCTGCAAAAATAGAAATAGTGCTATTAATCCCATCCTCTATATCATTAATAAATAAGTTGAATAATAGTGGTCCAAGCACTGAACCCTGGGGTCACCACTTATTACCGGGGACCATTCAGAGTAGGAATCATTGACCACAACTCTCTGGATACGGTCCTTGAGCCAATTCTCAATCCAATTACAAACTATATTTTCTAAACCTATAGTCCCTAATTTACCCATTAGGCGTCTATGGGGGACAGTGTCAAATGCCTTTGCAAAGTCCAAAAACACTAAATCCACAGCGGCCCCTCTGTCTAGACTTCTGCTCACCTCTTCATAAAAACAGATTAGGTTAGTTTGACAACTTCTGTCCTTAGTAAAACCGTGCTGGCTGTCACTTATAATGCTATTTATTGTCACATAATCCTGTATATAGTCCCTCAATAGCCCCTCAAACATTTTCCCCACGATGGATGTTAAGCTTACTGGTCTATAATTACCCGGGGAAGACCTAGAGCCCTTTTTGAAAATAGGCACCACATTTGCGCTGCGCCAGTCCCTTGGCACTATACCAGTCACTAGAGATTCTCTGAATATTATGAAAAGGGGGACATAAATAACTGAACTAAGCTCTTTAAGAATTCTAGGGTGTAACCCATCTGGTCCCGGGGCCTTGTGCACATTTATTTTATTTAATATAGCTTGGACCATATCTACATTCATCCAATTCATTATATCAACTGATATATTAACAGCACTGGCACCGGCTACATCGGCTGCTCTTTCTTCAGTTGTATATACAGAGCTAAAGAACCCATTTAGTAACTCTGCCTTCTCTTGATCCCCTGTGATCAACTCCCCATTACCATTATCTAGGGGTCCTACATGTTCAGACCTTGGCTTTTTGGCATTTATATACTTGAAGAATTTTTTGGGATTTGTTTTACTATCCTTGGCCACCTGCCTTTCATTTTGTATTTTTGCTAATTTTATTACATTTTTACAGATTTTATTAAGCTCTTTATATTTTACAAAGGCTGCAGATGTACCCTCGGATTTGTATTTTTTAAATGCCCTTTTTTTGTCGTGTTTTGCCCCTTTCACAGAAGGTGTAAGCCATGTGGGGTTTAATTTTAGTCGTTTATACTTGTTACCTATAGGAATAAATTTTGCACTATAATAACTCAAAGTAGATTTGAAAATCTCCCATTTATCATTTGTTCCATTATTTGACATTAGTTCTTCCCAGTCTATATCCTGAATTCCCTTATCCTGGGGAAATTGGCTTTCTTAAAATTAAATGTTTTTGCCCTCCCAGCCTGCGTTTGTTTTTTACAGTATAGGTAAAATGTAACTATATTATGATCACTGTTACCGAGGTTTTCACGAACATTGACATTCCCAACAAGATCTGCATTATTAGAAATGACCAGATCCAACAGAGCTTCACCTCTAGTCGGGTCTTCCACAAACTGGCCCATAAAATTTTCCTGCAACAGGTTGAGGAAATGTCTCCCCTTTGCAGTTGAAGCCGAACCATGACACCAATTAATATCCCGGAAATTAAAATCTCCCATTATCACTACAGTTGCCGCCTGTGCAGCCCGCTCCATCTGTTTATATAGCTGAACTTCCATCTCCTCAGTTATATTGCGGGGTCTATAAATTACACCAAAAGTAATTTTTTCAGTGTTTACCTCCCTTTCTAGTTCCACCCACAAGGTTTCAACCTCCTCACAGTATTCACCCTCTAATGTCTCTTTCACACTCGCCTTCATATCATTTCTCACATACAGACATACACCACCGCATTTCCTATTTGTCCTGTCTTTCCGAAACAGTGTAAAAACCTGTAGATTTACAGCCCAATCATGTGAAGAGTCCAGCCATGTCTCAGCAACACCAACTATATCTATATCTTCTTCCAGTATCAAGGCCTCCAGCTCCCCCATTTGGCTTGCTAAACTTCTGGCATTTGTGAACATACACTTTAACTTGCCTGTCAGTTTTTCACTTTTATTATCAGAAATGTGATTTGACATTAATTGGGCCTTTTTATTTACACTGATGTTTTGTAATGAAAGGATCTCCTTATCTTGTTGCCTAGTCCTCTCCCCACATTCTGTTTCTCCCCCCACCAATATAGTCTGACCCCTCTCTAACCTGGCTACCCCTTTTTTTTCTACATTGACCTCCCTCCTCAGCCCTAGTTTAAATACTCCGCCACCCCAGCTAGAATTCTCTCCCCCAGCACAGCGGACCCCCTTCCATTTAGGTGCAAATCATCTGCAGAATACAGTTTGTACCCCAATGAAAAGTCAGCCCAGTGCTCTAGGAACCCAAATCCTTCTCCTCTACACCAAGACTTCAGCCATTCATTTAACTCCCTGAGCTCCCGCTGTCTTTCCTGTGATGCGCATGGCACAGGCAGTATTCCTGAGAATACTACTTTGGAGGTCCTTCCCTTCAGCTTGTAGCCTAGTTCTTTAAAATTATTCTTAAGGCTCCTCCACCTACCATTTATTCTGTCGTTGGTACCGACATGGACCACGACAGCTGGATCATCACCAGCCCCTCCCAGCAATTTGTCCACCCGTTCCACCACATGCCGAACCCTGGCACCAGGGAGACAGCAAACCATTCGGTTGAGGTGGTCTTGGCGACAAATTATTCTATCCGTCTTCCTGATTATAGAATCCCCTACGACTATCAATTGTCTTGGCTTACCTGCATTACCATCCCGCCGACTACTAGCTGGGCTGTTCTCCCGGCTGTTAGGGAGATCAGTATCCACTAGGGCTGCCATTTCTGAGACTGACACCCTCGCATCATCACCCAACTTGGCAATTTTGCCTGGAATGTCAGAAACCGGATCGGCCTTCCTTTTCTTTGACCCCTTTCTACTGCCCCTAACTACATTAACCCAGCTACTTACCTGATCCTGCTCACCCATGTCTTCACCCTCCAGTTCTAACCCACTAACTGCATGCTCCTTGAGCAGCAAGCTCAGCTCAAGATTGTCTATCCTTCTCAGTGTTGCATTCTGCTCCTCCAGATCTCTAATACGAGCTTCCAGGTGACCAACATGCTCACATCTGCCACAGAGGTATTCACCCTGGAACTCCGGCTCCAGTCGTGCATACATATGGCAAACTGTGCACTGAAGAAAACCTCCAATCTTGCTATCCATTATCCAAGTTACAAAAAAAAACAGCGAACAGGTGTTAATCAAAAAGAATAAGAAGTAGAAGAGCACTTACTGGGACTTTAACTCCTCTTTATAACTCCGGTTTTTGTAACTCCACTTGATCTACAACCCACTTGTTTTTTCAATCCACAGAGCAGGCTCTACAGGGTACTGAGGCCTGATTTATAGCACCTGGGACTAGCTAACCCCTCCCCCTAGTCAGCTACTCAGCAGGAAGGAAGCTGCAAAGGAAAAATGGATTTAAATTATGTCACTTTTGCAAACTTTGTAGCAAGCAATCAATACATATATCACATACAATGGCCCCCCACTTTGTCACACACAACACAGTAAGTCAATCCGGTTTTTGGAACTCCACTTGATCTACAACCCACTTGTTTTTTCAAGCCACAGAGCAGGCTCTACAGAGTACTGAGGCCTGATTTATAGCACCTGTGAAACTGACAGGTATAATAACCTGCAATACATAAGTTTTGCAGGGTATTATAAAAACGAACCAACAATTTGATTTTCAAGTCTCTAGTGGGACTAAAAAAAAAAAAGTACAAAAAAGTTACAAAAAAATGTACAAAAGTAAAATGTTAAAATAATAAAATTTAAAAATCGCCTTTTTTCCCTTTATTATTAGAAAAAAATAAAAAAAATAAACTATGCATAATTGGTATCGCCGCATCCGTAATGGCCTAAACTATAAAAATATAATGTAATTTATCCTGCACGGTGACCGCCATAAAAAATTTATAAAAAAACTATACCGGAATCGCTATTTTTAGTCACTCCAGCTCGCAAATAATTGCATAAATAGGGATTAAAAAGTCACATGAACCCAAAAATTGTACCGATTAAATACTACAGTTTGTTCCGCAAAAAAACAAGTCCTCACACAGCTTTCCAGTTAGAAAAATAAAAAAGTTGTGGCTCTTAGAATATGGCGACACAAAACAAAATAATTTTTTTAAAACCGTGATTTTATCGTACAAACACGTAAAACATAAAAAAACCTATATACATATGGTATCACCGTAATCGCATCGACCAGCAGAATAAATTAAATTTGTCACTTATAGCGCACCGTGAACTCCATAAAAAAATAATAATAAAAAACAATAGAAGTTTTGACGGCCTAATTACACTAAATTCAGCAGAAAACCTATGGATCAAAATACTCACTTTACCACTAGACAAATCCTTTTTAGTGCTGTCGTTTCCCAAATGGGGTCACGTCTGGGGGGTGTCCACTGTTTTGGTACCTCAGGGGCTTTGCAAATGCGACATGACACCTGAAAACCAATTGAATAAACTTGAGCTCCAAAAGCCAAATAGTGCTCCTTCTCTTCTGAGCCCCGCTGTATGTTCAAACAGCCGTTTATTACCAGATATGGGGTATTGCCGTAATCAGGAGAAATTGCGCTTTTTCTTCTTTATTCCTTGTAAAAATTGATAATTTCTATGTTTTATTGAAAAAAAATTAGATTTTCATTTTTACGGACTAATTCCACTAAATTCAGCAAAAAACCTGTGGGGTTAAAATGCTCACTATACCCCTTGATGAATTCCTTGAGGGGTGTAGTTTGCCAAATGGTGTCCTTTTGGGGGTGTTTCCACTGTTTTGGCACCACAAGACCTCTTCAAACCTGACATGGTGCCTAAAATATATTCTAATAAAAAGGTGGCACCAAAATCCACTAGGTGCGCCTTTACTTCTGAGGTCTGTGCTTCAGTCCATTACCACACTAGGGCCACATGTTGGATATTTCTAAAAACTGCAGAATCTGGGCAATAAATATTGAGTTGCGTTTCTCTGGTAAAACCTTTTGTGTTACAGAAAAAAATGAATTAAAATGGTTTTTCCAACAAAAAAAAATAAATCTGTAAATTTCACCTCTACTTTGCTTTAATTCCTGTGAAACACCTAAAGGATTAAGAAACTTTCTAAATGCTGTATTGAATACTTTGAGGGGGTGTAGTTTTTAAAATTGGGTGACTTATGGGGGTTTCTAATATATAAAGCCCTCAAAGCCACTTCAAACTTGAACTGGTACCTATAAAAATACGTTTTGGAAATTTTCTTGAAAATGTGAGAAGTTGATGCTAAAGTTCTAAGCTTTGTATCGTCCTATAAAAAAAAAGGATGTTCAAAAAACAATGCCAACATAAAGTAGACATATGGGAGATGTTAATTAGTAACTATTTTGTGTGGTGTTACGATCTGTCGTACAAGCAGATACATTTAAATTTAGAAAAATGCAAGTTTTTGCAAATTTTCTCTAAAGTTTGGTGATTTTCACAAACAAATACTGAATTTATTGATCAAATTTTTCCACTAACATACAGTACAATATGTCACGAGAAAACATTCTCAGAATCGCTTGGATAGGTAAAAGCATTTCCAAGTTATTACCACATAAAGTGAAACATGTCAGATTTGAAAAAATTGGCTGCGTCCACAAGGCCAAAACAGGCTCAGTCCTGAAGGGGTTAAAGAACATTATATTATAATAGTTCAGCCTTTAACGGGCGTGGCAACCTCTGCCCAATCAGCTGTTTTGAAGGGGTGAAGCACTTCGTACGAGCGCTGCTTCCCCTTCATTCCGGTCACTTGCTAAGGCCTCATGCACACGACCGTGCTCGTAGTTACGACTCGTAATTACGAGCACGGCCGGGCATGGCCGGCCACGGGCAGCCGGCCGCTTTTGTGAGCCGTGCTGTCATTATAAAGTATAGCAGCACGGCCCGTAAAATAGAAAAATAGAACATGTTCTATTTTTTTAATGGCACGGGCACCTTCCCGTGAGAAAACGGGAAGGTACCCGTGGGTAACAGAAGTCTATGAGCCCGTTATTGCGGGTCGGAATTACGACCCGCAATAACGGGTGTTTTTACGGTCGTGTGCATGAGGCCTAACACTGAATTGCCGACACGGCCATGGTACCCGTGGTAGGCTTAGCTACAAGGCTCCAGCAGATAGTAATCCTATTCTGTATAAGATTACTGTCTGACGGACCCTGAATCTAAGCTTACCTTGTGGTAGGCTTAGATTCAGGGTCCAACAGATAGTATCACACACGGGCCCTGTATCTAATCCTACCACATGTGTTACTAATGTTTTTTCTTATATTTGTGTTTTTTTTTACAGGTTCAGTTGTTGGACTATGTCGGATTCGAGGACTACTTCAATGCAGGCTTTTTTTATTCTCTATTAAATGGTTAACAAGGATTGTGTTTTTTTTAGTTTTTTTTATTTCTATAAAATATATTTTCTATGTCTTTGTTTTTCTTTTAAACTTTATTACTAGCGCCTTAGTAATGGCCACTGGCTGATTGACAGCATCCACTACTAAGGCGGGGCTTAGTGTTAGCCGGTGCAGAGGCTAACACTAACCCCCGTTATTACCCCAGTACACACCACCACCAGGGGTGCCGGGACGGAAAAACCGTATACGATCTAGTACCCGACCATCTGCAGTGATGGTTGGGTACTGGTATTATTAGGCGGGGAAAGAACAAAAAGCCCAAAAGTTTAATGGTAGGCGGCTGCTGCTGTGTTGTATCTGGCTGGTTATGAAAAAGGGGGGGGACACCATGTCGTTTTAAAAAAAAAATAATAATAGTAATAGGAACACACAGACACACACATATATAGAAAAATATACACAGAGACATGTATACAAATATAGACACACACATACTGGAACAAATACACACAGACATGTGTACACAGAAAGTACTCATCACCTCTCCTTGCTGCACAGGCTTCTTGCAGGACGGGCTGTGGGCATAGCTTCCTCCTCTGCTCTGCCTCTGCTTCCTCAGTGTGTGTAACGAAGAGCAGAGAATATAGAGTTCAAACGGCCTGCACAGCGGTGCCCCCTACATGCTGGGAGGCTGCAGCGCCATGTGCACTCGCACATGTCGCACACCCCTAAGGCCGGCCCTGCCCCCAGCAATAAGGAGAACGGGGGACCGAACATCCCCCAAAGTTCTCCATGAGAAGGCTCGGACTACCGCCGGTCACTCATGCACACAAGTGTAACCGGCACTCCATTCATTGATATGGAGCTGCCTGACACAGACCCTGGAAGTCCGAGGTTTCTCATGGAGAACCTCAAGGGACTTTTGGTCCCCCGTTCTCCTTATCGGTGGGGGTCCCAGCGATCACACATGGATCTCATATCCCGTGGATAGGGGATACATGTGCTTTGTAGGAACAACCCTTTTAATGGCAGAGCGGGAAGATACCTCCCTGCTCTGCCGTAGTGTTCAGTGGCATCGCGCTGAAGCAGCCATAGCGGCTGCTAGCAGAGCCCCCTCATGCTGCAGGCCCTGTAGCATCCGCTATGGCTGCTACAGCGGTAGTTACGCCACTGAGTAACCACCAATATATTTGGCTAGTAGTTTACGTAAACAAGAGACTCCCCCAGATCCAAAATATTATAAATACAATCGTCCTACGTCAAGGTGTTTTCCTGATATCCTGATTAAATCACTGGCTTCAGAAAACCAGACTGCCAAAGAGAGTCAAGAGTTATGTACAGTGGCGGATTACCATAGGGGCGTTTGGGGTACAAGGCTCCAGGGGACCCATTGCTGCACAAACAGTTGGTAATGGCTTGTGTGGAGTTGCATTCCTGATCTAGGTGATGGGAAAGGGGCTTCATTAACGCTAAGGGGATGCGTGTGAGGTGTTTCTCAGCAAGAATATTTTTGGGTGTTCTTGTTGAGGGGCTGTCGTTAATTGGTCTATGATGGAGTCTTAGACTGTTTTTGAAAGACCTACTAAACGTGTTCCCCTCGGCAGCTAAGGCCCGAGACTTAGGGGGGGCCCTGAACCTTGAGGAAACATCCAAAGGTGCTATATGGGTTTTGTGTGGAGTATTATATTTGGTTGTGACAATGTCTGTTTTGGATGTATGTGGTAAGGATGATCTCCAATCACCTAAATCATTTAGGGTATAATCATCGCGGTCCCTCTTTAGTTTCTTGACCTTTTTTAAAATAATGTATTTTTCATATATATTTAGTCTGTTACTGGTAGAGGTCTCTAATTTCAAAAAATCACGGTGGTCAGTAAATTTGAGGAGTTTCTCTTTGATTAGAGAAATTTCTAATCTAAATGTCTCACTAAGTGTATTGCGTTTTTTCAGAAGTCTTTCCAAAAGACCTAGATGGCATTGGTCTAGAAAAGTCTTCCAGTCATTACTGAAAGGCAAATCTGTGGGGTAAGGATTATTGATAGAGAACCTTAAACCCCATGGAGCAATGTTTTCATTGATATAGAACTGTAGAAAACGACAGTCTATGCTCTGTAGAGCTTCCTTTTTAAGGGTATCCTCCAGTGTCAAATATAGATCAGTTATTAGTTTGGTCAGTTCAGGGGTGACATCGTTACTCACTGTAGGAAGTGCCCCCATCATGGTGTCAGTTCCAATCAGCTGCATGATCAGGTTTTCTCGTAGGACATTCCTTTCATCTGTAAAATCCAGCATTATGGATGTTGATTGTAGGGATGTTGGTAAATCAGGGGGGAAGAAATCCACGACGGTAATTACAAAAGGATGAATAGATCTATACACGCGGCTGCCAGTGCAGGAGAATCTTTGAGACCGAAAATCCCAGAGGTGGTCACCATAGGGTAAACGGTCCTGGTCTCCTGGAAGTGGAGTGCTGATCCCGATAAGGAACAATTGCAGTCCAACCTAATGTGAAATAATAAGAGAAAAAAACACGGCGCCACCTTGTGCAGATCAGTTGGTAAAGGTGAGACAATATAGCAAGAAATGTGCTCACCTGGATACGAAGTTTTTAAGGCATGTATAATAGAAACCACAGTGTTGCTGCCAGATCCGAGTCGGTAACCAGATGGGACCGCTTAGGTAGAGAGAATTGCAGGAGAAAGGTGGATCTTTCCAGGGGCGCTGCTGTGTGGTAGAAATGATAGGAACGAAGTCCAGAGGTATTGATAATAAGTTCAATTTATTTAGGGTGAGTGGCTACGCGTTTCAACGATGAACAATCGTCTTCCTCAGGCCATGTACACATTACAATGGACACATCTTATATAGCATGTGGGTTCAAATTGACACAAGTAAAAAAAACGCCAAATCTGCAGAGGTCAAGGTGCGATCGTGACGTCACTCCCGGCTTTTTCCGTTATTCCCACCGCAGGGTAGTGAATGCGTAATATGTTTAACCCCTTAAGGACACAGCCTGTTTTGGCCTTAAGGACACAGCCTATTTTTTCAAATCTGACATGTGTTACTTTATGTTGTAATAACTCCGGAATGCTTTTACCTAGCCAAGCGATTCTGAGATTGTTTTCTCGTGACACATTGGACTTTATGATACTGAAAAAATGTTGTCGTTAAATTCAATATTTATTTGTAAAAAACACCAAAATTTAGAGAAAATTTGCAAAAATCTGCATTTTTCTAAATTGTAATGTATCTGCTTGTAAAACAGATAGTTATACCACACAAAATAGTTACTAGTTAACATTTCCTATATGTCTACTTTATGTTTGCATTGTTTTTTGAACGTGCTTTTATTTTTCTAGGACGTTACAAGGCTTAGAACTTTAGCAGCAATTTATCATATTTTCAAGAAAATTTCAAAAGGCTATTTTTTCAGGGACCAGTTCAGTTCTGAAGTGGCTTTGAGGGCCTTATATATTAGAAACCCCCTATAAAACACCCCATTTTAAAAACTGCACACCTTAAAGTACTCAAAACAGCATTCAGAAATTATTTGAACCCTTTAGGCATTTCACAAGAAATAAAGCAAAGTAGAGGTGAAATTTACAAATTTCAATTTTTTTTTACTAAATTCATTTGTAATACAGTTTTTTCTGTAACACAGAAGGTTTTACCCGAGAAATGTAACTCAATATTTATTGCCCAGATTCTGCAATTTTTAGAAATATCCCACATGTGGTCCTAGTGCGGTAAAGGACCGAAACACCGGCCTCAGAAGCAAAGGAGCACCTGGTGGATTTTGGGGCCTCTATTTTATTAGAATATATTTTAGGCACCATGTCAGGTTTGAAGAGGTCTTGTGGTGCCAAAACAACGGAAACCCCCCAAAAGTGACCCGATTTTGGAAACTACACCCCTGAAGGAATTTTTCTAGGTGTATAGTTAGCATTTTTAGCCCACAGGTTTTTTGCTAAATTTATTGGAACTTGTCTGTGAAAATGAAAATCGACTTTTTTTCTGAAAAAACATACGATGTTTTCGTTTTTACAAGGAATAAAGGAGAAAAAGCACCCCAACATTTGTAAAGCAATGTCTCCCGATTACGGCAATACCCCATATGTGGTAATAAACTGCTGTTTGGACCCACGGCAGGGCTCAGAAGGGAACTAGGGCCATTTGGATTTTGGAGCGCAGATTTTGCTGGAATGGTTTTCGGTGCCATGTCGTGTTTGCAAAGCCCTGGAGGGACCATAACAGTGGAAACTCCCCAAAAGTGACCCCATTTTGGAAACTACACCCCTCAAGGATTTTTTCAAGAGGTATATTTAGCATTTTTAGCCCACAGATTTTTTGCTAAATTTATTGGAACTGGTCTGTGAAAATGAAAATCTACTTTTTTTCTGGAAAAACATACAATGTTTTAGATTTTACAAGGAATAAAGGAGAAAAAGCACCCCAACATTTGTAAAGCAATGTCTCCCGATTACGGCAATACCCCATATGTGGTAATAAACTGCTGTTTGGACCCACAGCGGGGCTCAGAAGGGAAGGAGGGCCATTTGGATTTTGGAGCGCAGATTTTGCTGGAATGGTTTTCGGTGCCATGCCGTGTTTGCAAAGCCCTGAAGGGACCATAACAGTGGAAACTCCCCAAAAGTGACCCCATTTTGGAAACTACACCCCTCAAGGAATTTTTCTTGGGGTATAGTTAGCATTTTGACCCTACACGGTTTTTGCTGAATCTATGGGAATTATGCCGTGAAATTGAAAATCTAAATTTTTTCTAATAAAATGTAGTTTTAGCTCAGATTTTTTCATTTTTACAACAGATAAAGGAGAAAAAACACCCCAATATTTGTAAAGCAAACTCTTCTGAGCACAGCAATACCCCATATGTGGTAATAAACTGCTGTTTGGACCCACAGCGGGGCTCAGAAGGGAACGAGGGCCATTTGGATTTTGGAGCGCAGATTTTGCTGGAATGGTTTTCGGTGCCATGTCGTGTTTGCTGCAGAGCCCTGGAGGGATCATAACAGTGGAAACTCCCCAAAAGTGACCCCATTTTGGAAACTACACCCCTCAAGGAATTTTTCTTGGGGTATAGTTAGCATTTGGACCCTACACGGTTTTTGCTGAATCTATGGGAATTATGCCGTGAAATTGAAAATCTAAATTTTTTCTAATAAAATGTCATTTTAGCTCAGATTTTTTCATTTTTACAACAGATAAAGGAGAAAACACACCCCAATATTTGTAAAGCAAACTCTTCTGAGCACAGCAATACCCCATATGTGGTAATAAACTGCTGTTTGGACACATGGCGGAAGTTAGAAAGGACGGATCGCCATTTGACTTTTGGAGCTCAAGTTTTGCTGGAATGGTTTGCGGCCCCATGTCACATTTGAAAAGCCACTGAGGGGCCAAAATACTGCAAACCCGGCAAAAGTGACCCCATTTGGTAAACTACACCCCTCAAGGCATTTATCATTTGCCTGGACATATGACGGCTTAGGAGTGAAAGGCGCATGTGAGACCAATTTTGGTGATTTTCGCAGCATTAGCCCACACCGGCAGGGCTCTGGGGTCAAATAGTAAAACAAACCCCCAAGTAGTGACCCCCATTTTGGAAACTGCACCCCTGAAGGCATTTTATTAACGGGTGTAGTGAGCATTTTGACCACACAGGTTTTTTTTTTTTCTATTAGAAATGAATGCTCAGTGGATGGTGCAAAGTGAAAATTGCAAATTTCCACAGGTATGTGCCATTTTAGTGCACAATATTTTGTGCCCAGTTCGTGCCACTGAAGACAAATACCTCAAACTGTTAAGCGGGTTCTCCCGGGTATGGCGATGCCATATATGTGGACGTACACTGCTGCTTGGGCACGCTGCAGGGCGCACCATTTGGCTTTTGGAGCGTGGATTTTGCTCGCTAGTTGTTTTGTTTGGGGTATTGCTGGTATTTCAGTTTATGATGTGGGGGCATATGAAAGCTGTGCGGAGAACATCAGGGGTATAATAAGAGAGTATAATAATGCGGTAAATAAATAATAATCCGCAGACGTGGCCGGTGTTGCACTGATAAATGGCGCCCGATATTATCCGCTTTTGGACACTCTGCACATTTTGCATCGCCATATTCTGAGAGCCAAAACTTCTTTATTTTTTTTCCCTGGAGCTGGGTGAGGGCTTATTTGTTGCGGGACAATCTGTAGATCTCATTGGCACCATTTTGGGGTACATGCGATTTTTTGATCACTTTGTATTAAATTTTTTTGGCAAGCAAGGTGACCAAAAACCTGCAATTCTGATGATTTTTATTATTATTTTTTTTACGGCGTTCGCCATGCGCTATGAATGACAATTTTACGTTATTCTGCGGGTCGGTATGATTACGGCGATACCATATATATATATATATAGTTTTTCTTAAGTTTTGCAGCGTCTGCACGATAAAATCACTTTTGTTTCAAATAATTTATTTTTGGTGTCACCAGATTCTGAGAGCCATAACATTTTTATTTTTCCGTCAAAAAAGCTGCGGGAGGGCTTGTTTTTTGCGGGACGGGCTGCGTTTTTTAATGGTATAATTTTGGGGTACATGCAATTTTTAGATCCCTTTTTTTATTCTGTTTTGCAAGGGGTAGTGACTAACAAAAAGCGATTCTGGAATAGTTTTTTATTAAATTTTTTTACGGTGTTCACCGTACGGGTAAAATAGCGTGATATTTTTATAGTTTGGGTCGTTACGGACGCGGGGATACCACATATGTGTACTTTTATTTATGTTTTTTGGTTTTTCCTATAATAAAAGACTTATTATAGGAAAAAAGGCTGTTATAGTGTTTTTTAACATGAAACTTATTTTTTTTTTACTTTTTTACAACATTTTTATTAACTTGTTTTAACTTTTACTTTTGTCCCACTAGGGAACTTGAAGGCATGAAGCCCTGATCGCTATTCTAATACACTGCACTACCTACATAGTGCAGTGTATTAGAGCTGTCAGCTATTCACTGACAGCAAGCCTATTAGGCTTCGCCTCCCGGCGGGGCCTAATAGGCTTCCGTACTAGGAAGCGATTGTTAGGCTATGGTTGCCATAGCAACCATCAGAACACTCGCGGGTGCCGATGGTTGTTATTAGCAACCATAGGGTACGATCTAATCACTTAGATGCAGCGATAGCTGCATCTAAGGGGTTAATCGGCCGGATCGGAGCCTTGCTCCGGTCCTGGCCGTTAGGGCACGATGTCAGCTGTGACAAACAGCTGACACCCGCGCCCGTGGCAACCATCGTGGTTGCCGACAGGGCTACAAGCCACTTCGATGCATCGATCACGTTTATCGATGCATCGAAGGGGTTAATCGGCCGGATCGGAGCCTAGCTCCGGTCCTGGCCGTTGCAGAGGGGCGTCGGGCAGCTGATTCCCGGCGGTGATAACGCTGGCTCAGCTTCTGAGCCAGCGTCATCACATACACACGTCATAGAGCTGTGATTGGTCAGTCTGCTTTGACTGACCAATCACAGCGATCGCCGGCAGGAGACCGCTGTGAATGGTCCCCTGCCGTCTTACTGTGCCGATCAACTGTCATAAACAGTTGACGGCACAGTTCTGTCACCTTGTCCTTTGACAGGGTGACAGTTTTTAGCCAGGACGCACCGGTACGTCCCTGTGCCTTAAAGCACTTCAATGCAGGACGTACCGGTACGTCCTGGTGCGCTAAGGGGTTAACATACAAACAATTATTTGTAAACAGGTATACAAGTAGAGGGGTAATAAAAAATGAAAAGTAAAAAATAAAAAAAGTTTGAAGAGCTCACAAACATCTCACTGTCATTAATATACGACTAGACAGGGAATCATACATTAGTCAGTACGTGATAGGGTGAAAAAAGTAGACTGAGTTGTGAAATAATAATATAATCATTTAGACATAGGGCTACAGTAGAAGCCAATGTGTTGCTGGGCTACAATGAAAGAAGCCGGGACGCGGCTTCGTTACCAGGACAACCAGGCAGAGAACGGAGCGACAGAGCAAATGAAGAGATCTGCGCTTGTTGTGGGTAAGTTATTGAAAGCTTAAAAACTACTTTAAAAAAACTTAAAACATGCATTATTAGATGAGAAAATACACATAGATACGGTGTCAAGCATAAATATTCTTTTGTAAATACACAGATAAAACAATAATAAAAGATTAGATTTTGCACGATTCTCAAAACTGTGCAGTCCTGTTTTAAATAGGAATGAGCAGTGTATTTTTAACTATGGTATGTAATTCAATAAGAGGAATATTACTTTTGCAATAGAGTACAATAAAAATAATGGTTTTGAACAAGGTTAAAATTGCAATTGTATTACTAGGTCAACAGTGCGGGACAACGGGACCGGAGAATCTGAAGAAAAACGGGGATAAGACAGGCAAAACATGTTGCAGGTAAGTTGATAAAAAGGTCAATTATGATTAGAATGATAGCATGTGCAATATTTAATATTTAATGTTTAAACTGAAAGGGGAAAGGACACGGCATAAATAAACTATGTGGATGAGAGGGTTTGCGTGGCAGAAAGAGAACGCATAATGAATGAATAAATTTGTCAGTCAAATTGCAAATGTTTATTGTTGTGTAATAATTTGACATATAGAGATTGTTTAGCCTCAAGTATTAGTTTGTGAATTTGCGAATACTAGAGGTGTAGGTTAATCCAATGATGATTCAGAGATATCATTCAAACCCCCTGGGTGTAATGTCTGTAATTTAAAAATCCAATAGTTTTCCCTCTGTTTAAGTTTATTAAATCTGTTGGGAACGTCATGATGTATATCTTCAATGGGTGTAACTGTAATTTGGTTAAATTGGCATTTATGTACATGGGTGAAATGGCGAGACACACTATGTTTCAAAAAACCTGTGTTCACATTGAATCTGTGTTTGTTTATTCTGGATCTCAGACATTGTGTCGTTCTCCCTACGTATTGGAGTTGGCACGTACATTCCATTAAATAGATTACATAGGAACTGCTGCAACTTAGGGGTGACTTGATTGGAAAAGACTCTTTTGTGACTGTCGATGTGTATGAGTATTTTTTGTTGTTGATGCTATTGCAGCATAGACATCGTGGGTGGCCACATTTGTAAGAGCCATTGGGTCTGGATAGAAAAGTGGTTGATAATGTTTTAGGTTTACGGATTCTGCTGGGGGCCAGAATATTTTTCAGAGTTAAAGATCGTCGGAAAGTTATACTTGGATGAGCAGGTATCGCATCTTTAAGGTGAGGGTCAATTTTATGATGTGCCAATATTTGTGCAAGATTGACCTAACTGTTTTGCTCCCTTGATTAAAAGTTGTAATAAAATTGGTATTATATTTATTTGGTTCTGATTTTCTCTGTACAGGGTTTAGGCAGAAATCCTGAGATAATAGTGAGGCTTTTTGTCTTGCATCTTTGATCAGTTTAAGAGGGAAGTTCTTTTCTCTGAATCTTCTCTCTAAAATATTGCACTCTGATTTAAAATTTGCGTTGGTACTGCAATTTTTACGTACTCTTCTAAATTAACCGAAGGGTACATTTGTTAGCCAAGGGCGATAGTGAGCACTTTTAAAGTCAATGTAGCTATTCACATCGACGGATTTAAAATGAGTTTTTGTGACAAAATGTTCAGTCACGGTGTCATAGCTGATGGTTAGGTCCAGGTAATCGATTGAGATTTCAGAGAAAGTGTGCGTGAAAGAAATATCATAACTGTTGACGTTTAACAATTTTATAAAACTAGAAGCTTCGTTTTCTGAGGCTGTCCACACGAAGAACAGGTCGTCGATGTAACGCCTATATAAAAGAATGTTATTTTTAAATGAATGTTCCCCAAATATGTATTCCTCTTCGAAGGCCCCCATGTACAGATTTGCGTAGGCTGGTGCGAATCTGGTACCCATCGCACAGCCTTTGGTTTGATTATAGAAGCTGTGATTGAAAGTGAATGCATTGTGATGAAGGATAAAATCGATGCAATTAGTTAGAAAGGAAACTTGGTTATCGGGGATTAAGATGTTAGATGATAGAAATGATTTGGTTACCTGCATGCCTTTTTTATGTGGGATGTTACTATACAAAGCGGTTACATCCGCTGTTAGAAAATGTATGTTGGATGTGGTTGTATTGATTTTGAGATTGAATAGATCTCTGATTAGTTGGGTAGAGTCTTTGAGATAGGATGGTAGCGTGAGCACAAATGGTTGAAGGTGTAAATCTACAAAATGAGAAAGGTTACTGGTTAATGAGCCGATTCCTGAAATGATGGGGCGTCCGGGGGGGGGGGGGGGGGGTCTGTGAGTGTTTTGTGGATTTTGGGAAGATGATAGATAAAAGGTATGTTTGGGAATGGTACATGTAAGAAACTTTTTTCTTTTTTCGTGAGAAGGCCCTCCTGGAAGGCTTTCTCTATCATAGATGTATATTTGTATATGTAGGCGGGAAGGGGGTTTGACGTTAATTTGCAATAAAAAGTGTTATCATTTAAAATCCTCATAGTTTCTTCGAGATAATTGTCTCTATTCTGAATCACTATGCCTCCCCCTTTGTCGGCAGGACGAATGACTATGTCTCCGTTGTTTTGCAGGGATTTGATAGCCCTTCTTTCATGTGAGGTTAAATTATCTTGATAGGGATAAGGGTTCTCTAACGACCTGAATTCATTACTCACTAGTGTTGAGAAAGTTTCAATGAGGGGACCCTGGTGATGGATAGGATAAAATTCAGATTTGGAGTGAACTTCAACAGGGATGGCTTTGATATTTAGATGTAGTACCTGTGTATCCTCTATTATGACGGATGTTGTATTGGGTTTCTGTAAAGCAAAGTGTCTGATTAGGGTAAGTTTTCTAATAAAGCGGTTGAGGTCCAGAAGCTTCTAGTTTTATAAAATTTTTAAACGTCAACAGTTATGATATTTCTTTCACGCACACTTTCTCTGAAATCTCAATCGATTACCTGGACCTAACCATCAGCTATGACACCGTGACTGAACATTTTGTCACAAAAACTCATTTTAAATCCGTCGATGTGAATAGCTACATTGACTTTAAAAGTGCTCACTATCGCCCTTGGCTAACAAATGTACCCTTCGGTTAATTTAGAAGAGTACGTAAAAATTGCAGTACCAACGCAAATTTTAAATCAGAGTGCAATATTTTAGAGAGAAGATTCAGAGAAAAGAACTTCCCTCTTAAACTGATCAAAGATGCAAGACAAAAAGCCTCACTATTATCTCAGGATTTCTGCCTAAACCCTGTACAGAGAAAATCAGAACCAAATAAATATAATACCAATTTTATTACAACTTTTAATCAAGGGAGCAAAACAGTTAGGTCAATCTTGCACAAATATTGGCACATCATAAAATTGACCCTCACCTTAAAGATGCGATACCTGCTCATCCAAGTATAACTTTCCGACGATCTTTAACTCTGAAAAATATTCTGGCCCCCAGCAGAATCCGTAAACCTAAAACATTATCAACCACTTTTCTATCCAGACCCAATGGCTCTTACAAATGTGGCCACCCACGATGTCTATGCTGCAATAGCATCAACAACAAAAAATACTCATACACATCGACAGTCACAAAAGAGTCTTTTCCAATCAAGTCACCCCTAAGTTGCAGCAGTTCCTATGTAATCTATTTAATGGAATGTACGTGCCAACTCCAATACGTAGGGAGAACGACACAATGTCTGAGATCCAGAATAAACAAACACAGATTCAATGTGAACACAGGCTTTTTGAAACATAGTGTGTCTCGCCATTTCACCCATGTACATAAATGCCAATTTAACCAAATTACAGTTACACCCATTGAAGATATACAACATGACGTTCCCAACAGATTTAATAAACTTAAACAGAGGGAAAACTATTGGATTTTTAAATTACAGACATTACACCCAGGGGGTTTGAATGATATCTCTGAATCATCATTGGATTAACCTACACCTCTAGTATTCGCAAATTCACAAACTAATACTTGAGGCTAAACAATCTCTATATGTCAAATTATTACACAACAATAAACATTTGCAATTTGACTGACAAATTTATTCATTCATTATGCGTTCTCTTTCTGCCACGCAAACCCTCTCATCCACATAGTTTATTTATGCCGTGTCCTTTCCCCTTTCAGTTTAAACATTAAATATTAAATATTGCACATGCTATCATTCTAATCATAATTGACCTTTTTATCAACTTACCTGCAACATGTTTTGCCTGTCTTATCCCCGTTTTTCCAGATTCTCCGGTCCCGTTGTCCCGCACTGTTGACCTAGTAATACAATTGCAATTTTAACCTTGTTCAAAACCATTATTTTTATTGTACTCTATTGCAAAAGTAATATTCCTCTTATTGAATTACATACCATAGTTAAAAATACACTGCTCATTCCTATTTAAAACAGGACTGCACAGTTTTGAGAATCGTGCAAAATCTAATCTTTTATTATTGTTTTATCTGTGTATTTACAAAAGAATATTTATGCTTGACACCGTATCTATGTGTATTTTCTCATCTAATAATGCATGTTTTAAGTTTTTTTAAAGTAGTTTTTAAGCTTTCAATAACTTACCCACAACAAGCGCAGATCTCTTCATTTGCTCTGTCGCTCCGTTCTCTGCCTGGTTGTCCTGGTAACGAAGCCGCGTCCCGGCTTCTTTCATTGTAGCCCAGCAACACATTGGCTTCTACTGTAGCCCTATGTCTAAATGATTATATTATTATTTCATAACTCAGTCTACTTTTTTCACCCTATCACGTACTGACTAATGTATGATTCCCTGTCTAGTCGTATATTAATGACAGTGAGATGTTTGTGAGCTCTTCAAACTTTTTTTATTTTTTATTTTTTACTTTTCATTTTTTATTACCCCTCTACTTGTATACCTGTGTTAAAGGGGGCAAATGACTATCTGTATTATCTCCCCTTTCTCCATTCCTAGTCCGTTACCTTTGTTTCTCATATAGTCCGCTTACTTTGTATTGTTCACAATGTGCACACACTCCAGTCCTTCACACACCACAGGAGTAACATACAACCCTCGCAGATACTTAAATATATAAAAATACTTTACTCATAACATAGACGTGACAAACCAATATACACTACATCAAGATACATTACATAGACAACACAACCACACACAGCGGCCTCTCTTCCTACCTTCCCTGAACACTTTGCACATGTGACTAGTAATGTGTATGTATATATAATATAAATCCAGGTCCCAACCTTATACGGTCTCCTGGTACTACAACTATAACCAAAGCCACATACAGCGCCTGACCATTAGTACATGTACATATAGAGACTCATGCATAAACAGCATATATATATCTACTCATCTATAATCCACATAAGATTCCTAGCATATCTCTATGTACACATATAAAGTCTGCTGTAATATAATTATACTTATATACATACACAGAAAGCACACATATAATATAACTTAGCTTGCTCCTGATGTTAAGTGCTGAGCGTCCAGGGCTGGCAGGAAAGAGCCCGCACCAAGAGCTTCCCATGACCTATATGTTCCTATCCCTGGGTTGAACCCACCCATTCCATTGACTCCACCTTATGACCACCCATACACCTTCCAATGTGCATCTGTACAGTATAGGTAAATCTATTCCCAGTATGCTCAGCTGTCTCTACATCCAGTTTACAATGGCTCCTTCCTGTACTGAGGTCCATTGTAATGCTAATAAGGCAGTAGATAAGAATCTATGACCAAATGGCTTCTGAGCATATTGCCACCTCAAAGGGTGAACACCACTGAATAATATCAGTATATACTATATCTATTTACCAGGTATATTTTATGTGGTCATAAGACAGAGTGTCTGGATGGGAACAATATTCTCCTGTAACATTCCCCCTGTTGTCGGTATACCGACACAATATGTTGGAAGTCTGGTCTTTTGTGTGTGGGGTGCTTACATTTCATTGCAAAAACAATAAAAGGTGAGATCTTCTGTTAACCACTGTGGAGGAGGTAGACGTGACAAACCAATATAAGTCCACAGTGGAAAAATAAAAATCACTTCTTCTCCCTTGGATGTGAGAAAGAAGATTGTCCACAAGAACGTACAAGAATGTATCTTAGAGGCAGTCCATATGTTCTTGCAAGCACATAATACATAGTATAAGTTTATTCATTTTGCATCTCTGGCCAATCTGTTGGTTCATCTTCTTGGGCATCATCAGTTCTGGTTGTCACCCCATCTTGAAGTCCATCAGAAATGGGTTGTTTGGGCGGATGTTAGGTCACTTTTACCGTCCAAGGCATTCATTGTTTCTTTGTGCATTTCTGTACCTGAAATGATATTAAGAGAACAGTATGCTCCTCGGAGGAGGTCTCCTCAATAGCTGCAGTTAGTACCAAGCACAAGGTTCAAGACATTTCATCTCTGCATGTTGTCCATGCATTCCTTCACCTGTCATTGTTGTCTCAGTTATCTGTCATTTACATGATTAGAATCCATCAGGAGATTTGATGCTCCCCCTGTGGACGGTATCTATAACAGACTACAACACTTGGCACCCTCAGTAGTTACAGTATGAACAGAGGCTTGGGATCATGACTCCTCTGGAGTTTCTCCCTTGGACCGGCTGCGACAAAGACCTGCGTCCGACCAGGCGGTCGTTGTTCCTTCAATGCGCCTCTGTGGTACACAGTGGAGCTATCCACTCCCTCACAGAATCCCCAATAGCGAGAGCTATGCTCCACGGCCTATTGGCTGCGCCACAGACTTTGTAGGCTTGCGCCTAAATCGCACCACACGCCTCCATGGGTCCTAGTGGAAGCTATCCGCTACATTTCTTTGGACCGGTTACACAAATGATTGGCAATTGTCGGCCTGACCAACCGGCTACGTACAGGGTTTACCTTAGTAAGAGACACAGGAGAATAAGCAATAGACCTTGGAAAACGCGTATCAAGACCCAACACCACCATCTTCAAGACCGCAGCCTGTATCACATTCAGTTCTGCTGCTAGGTGTGTTCTGCATCATACTCTTGTCTTTTAGGTACATTATGCATCTGCCTTACCATTCTTCAATGATCTGGGGGTGTTATTAACATTTTAGCACTCCCAGCATGAACTGAACAGCCCAATTCTACAAGAAATTATAGTGCTTGGAGTTCTGTGCACTACAATAGTTTGAGAACCATCAACACCACTGTTGCCATTGGATGCCAAAAGACAAACAAAATAGTAAAAATATTTTGCCTTTTAACAAGTCAAAGATTGATATTCATGAGCATACCTTTCATAGAAAACACCAAATGTGTGTGTAAAGTAAGGGTTTTCATGCTATGTTTGCCAGTATAACAAAATTGTACTACAATGAATGTGCATAAACTAGTTAGGAACTCACAAAGTTTATATGCACATTGCCACTGCTGTTGCATCTGGCAAAATCAAGAGTCACAATGTATGTGAAAGCTGCATGGCCTTACCCCCTGAGGGGCACACCTGTGAATAGAATGGCTTCTACAGTAAAAACGCCATAAAAGCCAAGGCAACTCTAGATATCTCTTGTGTAGACAACCCCCATCCACTGGGCAAACAGGACTGTAATACATTTACATTCTGCTAAGAAAAACAATACAACAAAGAGGTTCTGTAACAGTAAATCAAATCCCCCCCCCCCCCCTTGTTGGTGATCATGTCTTATCACCACCAACTGAGAGTTATTTAGGTTTACATGAATAATAAATTGTTAGCAATTTTCTATGGGGTATCAATGAATATTACATATTAGGGCCAGATGTTTAGGGATCCCCAACCACAAGTCTTACTGTACCAGTATCCCAATATGGGCATCTGTTGTACCAGTATCTTGTACCAGCCCAACTTTATCTGTAGCCTGTGTGCTCAGATGTTCTCTCTGTGTCTGTGATGGAGTACCTGTCCACCTAACATAATTAGATTTCATTGTGAAACCATTATTATCTAAGCTCACATGATTCTTGTGAACTCTTCGTGGACAGAATCTCTTTATGTGCCCAAATTGTAGGCAATGGAAGCACCGGACATTCCCCCACTTCCCAAATTTGGATGCATTAGGATACACAGGTATTTGGCTAGAAGCCTTATCCTGTAGCACATGGTCATGTTGCAGTTTGCTATTAGCTGCTACCTGTCTCCTGATATTTATGGACTTTCTTTTCTTCAGCAAATCCTGCCTGGACTGCTCTATCACTAATGCTGCTTCAATGAGTGATGGCGCTTTAGCCGCGTACAAACGAATTGCGATGTCAAGATATGGAAACTTTTCCACAAACATGCGTACCATTCCTTGTGGGACTCCCATACTATGATCCTTAGTCACTTTCCTATACATAGCTTCAAACCTCCCACATAGAGACAAGGGCTCATCATGGATGGTAGGCCTGAAATTACTTAGGACTTCCGGGTTGACGTCTAAATGCCCTGTTACCAATTTCATGAGGATGGAAAGTCTGTCTTCCTCATCATGAAATAGGCCATTCCTGGGGGCAGTTTTCCCTAGGACCTCATATCTTTGATGAAGATGTGTAGGCAACCATAGTTTAAACAGTTCCATGCGATATTCCTGAGGGACAGAAAATTTCTTACAATGTACCTCAAAAATGTCACAGGAAGTGAAGGGATCTACGTTTGGATCATATCTAGGAATCAGTTTGTATATCTTCATCAGAAATTGCATCGTCTCCATGTTATGGAAAGATTGCAATTCTCCAGTACTACTGTGGCACATTTGTGAGTTGGAGGTGGCCTGAAGATTCTCCACGTCCCCCCCCAATCCACCAACTGTGTCACCAGCAATACTTGTGGCAGCATGACAAGCAGTCCCCTTTGGGTCAGACCTTGTATAGTCTGCAGTAGCCATAGGTGCAGTCTCCTCAGTCCCCCTGTTTGCACTCAAAACACAAATTTGTTTTGTGGACAAATATTGTTGACTTGATGACTCACCTATAGTCTTTTTCAGATTACTGATAGTCTCATCCCTTTTACCTAGCTCGCTTTTCAGGTCAGCAATAGTCACATCAGTAGATGCTGCTTTTTTCTTATATTCAGTTATGTCCATATATAACTGTATAAAAACCTTGTCAACATCTGCATAATATTTCTCTCTTTCAGCTAGTTGATACTGTAGCCTGATTATTTGGCTGTCTTTCTCTACGGTTACCTCACTGTTTTCTTTTAGTTGTGTCTCTAAACTGCAAACCTGTTTAACCCGTTCTGTACAACAATAGCAATGTAAATTTCCAGAGATAACTGTCTCTGACCTATTGTGCTGGTCAACCTCCTCCAGCTTACAAATGCTGTTCTCAAAAACGCACACCAGCTTAGCAAGCATGTGAAGGCGTTTAGAGGTTTGGTTCAACACACTACGCTTGGCAATATGCAACTTATCATAGGAACCAGCCTGTTCTAACAGTGATTCCCATAAAATCTTAGTAGATTCATACGTGTTCAGTATTACAGGGTTAAACGTACTGCATTTACTTAACTTTTCAAAAGTTACATGTCCTGCTTTGTCACTCATTGTTACCCTGCGATCCGTGCTACTCCTATGAGTGGTGTCTAGTGGTTGCTGCATGGGAAAGATTCTCTTTTGAACTTCTTTCCCCGACCAGCAAGATTCTACCAAAGGACTGAAAATACAAAACAAAGAAACACAAAAAACAAAAAAAAAAAAACAACAAAAAAAAACACAGGAAGTAACCAATATTCTAGGAACTCAACTTAACTAGATTCACTGTAATTAATCGCTCACACTAGGCCTCAGAAGAAACTGTGCTACCTGTCCGAACCTCTCAGGGATAATAACCTAAGTTCACAGTATAACAAAGATTTCTACTTGATATCCTAATAAAGAGTAATTAAAACAGTCCACGTTCGGGCGCCATTGTTAAAGGGGGCAAATGACTATCTGTATTATCTCCCCTTTCTCCGTTCCTAGTCCGTTACCTTTGTTTCTCATATAGTCCGCTTACTTTGTATTGTTCACAATGTGCACACACTCCAGTCCTTCACACACCACAGGAGTAACATACAACCCTCGCAGATACTTAAATATATAAAAATACTTTACTCATAACATAGACGTGACAAACCAATATACACTACATCAAGATACATTACATAGACAACACAACCACACACAGCGGCCTCTCTTCCTACCTTCCCTGAACACTTTGCACATGTGACTAGTAATGTGTATGTATATATAATATAAATCCAGGTCCCAACCTTATACGGTCTCCTGGTACTACAACTATAACCAAAGCCACATACAGCGCCTGACCATTAGTACATGTACATATAGAGACTCATGCATAAACAGCATATATATATCTACTCATCTATAATCCACATAAGATTCCTAGCATATCTCTATGTACACATATAAAGTCTGCTGTAATATAATTATACTTATATACATACACAGAAAGCACACATATAATATAACTTAGCTTGCTCCTGATGTTAAGTGCTGAGCGTCCAGGGCTGGCAGGAAAGAGCCCGCACCAAGAGCTTCCCATGACCTATATGTTCCTATCCCTGGGTTGAACCCACCCATTCCATTGACTCCGCCTTATGACCACCCATACACCTTCCAATGTGCATCTGTACAGTATAGGTAAATCTATTCCCAGTATGCTCAGCTGTCTCTACATCCAGTTTACAATGGCTCCTTCCTGTACTGAGGTCCATTGTAATGCTAATAAGGCAGTAGATAAGAATCTATGACCAAATGGCTTCTGAGCATACTGCCACCTCAAAGGGTGAACACCACTGAATAATATCAGTATATACTATATCAATTTACCAGGTATATTTTATGTGGTCATAAGACAGAGTGTCTGGATGGGAACAATATTCTCCTGTAACAACCTGTTTACAAATAATTGTTTGTATGTTAAACATATTACGCATTCACTACCCCACGGTGGGAATAACGGAAAAAGCCGGGAGTGACGTCACGATCGCACCTTGACCTCTGCAGATTTGGCGTTTTTTTTACTTGTGTCAATTTGAACCCAAATGCTATATAAGATGTGTCCATTGTAATGTGTACATGGCCTGAGGAAGACGATTGTTCATCGTTGAAACGCGTAGCCACTCACCCTAAATAAATTGAACTTATTATCAATACCTCTGGACTTCGTTCCTATCATTTCTACCACACAGCAGCGCCCCTGGAAAGATCCACCTTTCTCCTGCAATTCTCTCTAGGATGTCAGAATAGCCTCCAGGAGCTTCTGCTTTGATGTGAACTGCATCCCACTCTCATAGATATTTTGCTTGAGGATGCTCCAAAGGTTCTCAATAGGGTTGAGGTCAGAGGAACATGGGGGCCACACCATGAGTTTCTCTCCTTTTATGCCCTTAGCAGCCAATGACACAGAGGTATTCTTTGCAGCATGAGATGGTGCATTGTCATGCATGAAGATAATTTTGCTACGGAAAGCACGGTTCTTCTTTTTGTACCACGGAAGAAAGTGGTCAGTCATAAACTCTACGTACTTTGCAGAGGTCATTTTCACACCGTCAGGGACCCTAAAGGGGCCTACCAGCTCTCTCCCCATGATTCCAGCCCAAAACATGACTCCGCCACCTCCTTGCTGACGTCGCAGCCTTGTTGGGACATGGTGGCCATTCACCAACCATCCACTACTCCATTCATCTGGAGCATCCAGGGTTGCACGGCACTCATCAGTAAACAACACGGTTTGAAAATTAGTCTTCATGTATTTCTGAGCCCACTGCAACCATTTCTGCTTGTGAGCATTGTTTAGGGGTGGCCGAATAATAGCTTTATGCACACTTGCAAACCTCTGGAAGATCCTACACCTTGAGGTTCACGGGACTCCAGAGGCACCAGCGGTTTCAAATACCTGTTTGCTGCTTTGCAATTACATTTTAGCAGCTGCTCTCCTAGTCCTATTAATTTGTCTGGCAGAAACCTTCCTCATTATGCCTTTATCTGAACGAACCAGTCTGTGCTCTGAATCAGCCACAAATCTTTTCACAGTATGATGATCACGCCTAAGTTTTCTTGAAATATCCAATGTTTTCATACCTTGTCCAAGGTATTGCACTATTTCACGCTTTTCGACAGCAGAGAGATCCTTTTTCTTTCTCATGTTGCTTGAAACCTGTGGCCTGCTTAATAATGTGGAACATCCTTCTTAAGTAGTTTTCCTTTGATTGTGCACACCTGGCAAACTAATTATCACAGGTGTCTGAGATTGATTACAATGATCCAAAGAGCCCTAAGACACAATACCATCCATGAGTTTAATTGAAAAACTAATAATTAAATGTTTATGACACTTAAATCCAATGTCCATAATAATTTGGAACACAGTGTATGTGGAGCACTATAGGCGGAACTATATGTGAGGCACTATTTAGAGGGGTAGGCTATATGTGGAGCACTGTCTACAGGGGGGCTATATGTGGGGCACTATATACAGGTTGGCTACATGTGGGACACTATTTTCAGAGGGGGCTATATGTGGGGCACTATATACGGGGGGGCTATATATATGGCCCTATCTACAGGAGTGGCTATATGTGGGACTATCTACAGGGGTGGCTATATATGACACACTATCTACAGGGGCTCTATGCTGGTCACTATCTACAGGGAGATCTATGTAGGGCACTATCTACAGGGGGTATGGTGTGTGTGTGGGTGTGTGTGTGGGACACAGTGTATGGTGCTATTATAATTAGAGGTGCAGTGCATGGTGCTATTAAAATCATGGATACAGTGTATGGTGCTGTTATAATCATGAACAGTTTATGTTGCTATTATAATTAGAGGTGCAGTGTATGGCACTATTATATTTATATTTAGGGCGTAGTGTCTGGCATCATGAGAACTTTTTCTTCATTTATAGGTGTAGAAATGTTTGAAAAGTGAGAAGCTGAAAACATCTGAGCGGCAAACTGCAGAAATGAGCTGTGGTCGGAAGAATTCATCATAGAGGTCTGGACATAATAGAGAAGAAAAGAGAAAAAGAACTAGAATTTGAGACGTCGCCGGTGAGTCACTTAATGTAAATCTTTCATCTGCCTCTAATCAGTAATATAGTTGCTGTATGATCGGCAGCGAGATGATGGGTGGTATGATTTTTTTTGTGAAACCGCATCTCCCAGCATGTCAATACCATTATTTGGGCCATGCTGGGAGCTGTATACAATTTAGTGCAAACCTATATGGCAGGTGTTGCACTAAATTGAGCTGTATTTGTGCTGGTGTTGTATTTATGTACTGAGCTTTGTTCTGGTGCTGTATATTTGTACTGAGCTTTGTTCTGGTATTGTATATATGTACTGAGCTTGGTTCTGGTACTGTATATGTGTATTGAGCTTTGTTCTGGTGCTGTATATATGTACTGAGCTTGGTTCTGTTTCTGTATATATGTACTGATCTTG
Organism: Rhinoderma darwinii; assembly: GCF_050947455.1. Lineage (NCBI taxonomy): Eukaryota > Metazoa > Chordata > Amphibia > Anura > Rhinodermatidae > Rhinoderma > Rhinoderma darwinii. Next base: position 22,958,901 of record NC_134687.1, on the reverse strand, counting down.
TTTCAAGTGTATGTATGTACTGAACTTGGTTCTGGTGTTGTGTTTATGGACTGAGCTTGGTTCTGGGGTTGTATATATGTACTGAGCTTGGTTTTGGTACTGTATATATGTACTGAGCTTTGTTTTGGTACTGTATATATGTACTGAGCTTTGTTCCGGCACTGCATATATGTACTGAGCTTGGTTATGGGGTTGTATTTATGTACTGAGCTTGGTTCCGACGTTGTATTTATGTACTGAGCTTGGTTCTGGGGCTCTATATATTTACTGATTTTTGTTCTGATGCTGTATATATGCACTGAGCTTGGTTATGGTGCTTTATGTATGTACTGAGCCTGGTTCTGGTGCTGTATATATATGTAATGAGCTTTGTTCTGGTGTATTTATGTACTGAGCTTGGTTCTGGGGCTCTATATATGTACTAATTTTTGTTATGATGCTGTAAAGGATCTGCCAGGCACAGCTTCTGTGTCAACGCCCATAGGTAATCAGTCTGCACCTGCTTCTATGTCTGTGAGACTGACTCCATCTTCCACCACTCAGGATGGCAGGCTTAGGAGTGGGAGAGCCTATCACAGCCTGGCCAGACTGAGCTAGCTCCCGCCCTCTGTCTATTTATACCTGCCTTTCCTGTTCCTCCTTGCTTGTGATTCTTCTCTGTTGGTTTCCTGGCCATGCTGCAGCTTCTTGTACTACTTATCCTCTGCTTGTGATTGACCTTGGCTTTTCTGACCACTCTTCTGCTCTTCGTATTTGTACCTCGCTCATCTCCTGGTTTGACTCGGCTCGTTCACCTCGCTTGTTGCTCACGGTGTTCCGTGGGCAACTTCCCCATTTCCCTTGCTTCTTTGTATCCTTGTCTGTTTGTCTGTCGTGCACCTATTGAGTGTAGGGACCGTCGCCCAGTTGTACCCTGTCACCTAGTGCGGGTCGTTGCAAGTAGGCAGGGACTGAGTGGCGGGTAGATTAGGGCTCACTTGTCTGTTTCCCTATCCCCACCATTACAGATGCTGTATATATGCACCGAGCGTGGTTATGGTGCTGTATATATGTACTGAGCTTGCTTTTTGTGCTGTATATATGTAAAATATACAATTGGTTTTATGCTAGATTTAAATAAAAAAAAATTGGAAAAAAATGACACCTTATTGATTGGTAGGGAAAACAAATATGGCGAGGGGGCGCCAAATTGAATCTGTGTCTCGGGTGCTGGAGAACCAAGCTACGCCTCTGGTATAAAGTGCTAACTAATCTATTTATTAGATATCTTCAGCAGGTCTGGCGACAGAGATTTGAGGAAGCTCCTCAGCAGAAGCAGTTGCCAGCTAGAGAACGAGCAATATGCGCAGACTTATTGGAGCATGTCTGCTGTGTAACAACGGTCTATGTGCAGCCTCAGCTGGGTTTTATGGGAAAAGCAACCTCCATTTGAGAGCACAGTAGCTGCAGGGACTGTGATATTCCCCTGCCTGTACCTAGCAAATTTTAGGTGCCAAGATTGTGGCCCTTGCATCTTTGCTGATGTACCACCTCTGCAAGATGATACCTGTGGTTATGTTAGATTCATGTGCCTGCCCATGTCAAAGTGCAGAAGCTATGCTGCTTAAGGCCTGGCAAGCACCTATATGGGAGACCGGGGGATTTAAGGACTGTTCAAAGATCCATACGGAATGGGAGAATTAGGATTCCTTCTTTAGTAAGTTCTAAGCGTTGCCAGGGGCAACGGCCTCAATTTATCATTCTAATGGAAATTGTTGAAGTACATCCGGTCAAGGGACAAGGACGTTGACCAGGGGGAAGCTCTTGTCTCCACCTCTAGGGGGCCTAGGGCCCTCTAAGTGGATGAAGCTTTGAAATAAAAGCTATGATGGCAGAAGAGAAAACAACTTGAATAAAGTCCATGTTTCTTTTGGATGAGCTACACTTGAGCAGTGAGGTCCTCCTCCAAGATTATATGGCTGTCGCCAAAACTATATATATATATTTTTATATAGTGTATGTAGTGCTCCAAATTATTTCAATACACAGGGATAATGTTCTTCCCAGAGAGATAGATATTGGTATCTATGGGGTTATGAACACCCCTACCCGTTCTGTAGTGTAGAAGAGTCTGTACTGTTCCTACGGCTGGGGACTGGGAAACCTCATTATTCCTTTCTAATTTCTAGGCAATCAATTTTCACCTTCTCCCGATGCGTTTCTTTGTGGCTGAAATTCCCTTTAGTTTTACCGTAGTCTAACCAACAGGGATATTTTTGGGGAGTTTTCAAATGCCTATGTGTCACCCTGTCTCCAATACTTCTTCCTCATCTGTAGGTGACCTGTGTCCAAGGAGATATCGCCTCTTTCAGATCTGGATCCATTTGCAGGATACCCCAATGTTTTTTGAGTATCCCTTTAATTATTTGGTTAGATCTATCGAAAGTACCGATTAGTATAATGGGTTGTTTAATCTGTTCTTTTTTCTTTGGGACAAGAAGTTCTCCCCTTTTCATATATTTTGCATGTTGGTAAGCCTCTTTGAGGGTTTTCAACGGATAACCTCTCTCAAGGAATTGAATTTTAAGATCTCTTGCATGTTCCCTAAATTCTTGTTTGTTAGAGCAGTTGCGTCTAAGTCTAAGTTATTGTCCCTTCGGTATACCTCTTTTTAGTGGTATGGGATGATGACTCTCCCATCTTAAAAGGCTATTTGTAGAGGTTGGCTTTCTTTATATAGTAGATGTCAAACCTCCTTTATCATTCTTGGAGATGCATACATCCAAGAACGGTAAACTTTGGTTATTGAATTCAGATGTAAACCTCAGGCCAATGACATTACTGTTCAATGCATTAGCGTAATTTACAAAATCCCTTTCTGGTCCCCCCCATAGGATGAAAACGTCATCTATATACCGAGCCCACATTTAAATCGGGTGGTTTAGATGTTGGCGTTCATCCGTGAATACCATGGTTTCCTCCCACCAACCCTGGAGCAGTTTGGCATATGTCGGTGCACATGAGTACGCATGGCTGTGCCCGTGAGTTTGTGGTAGATATGACCATTGAAGAGGAAGTTGTTTTTTGTCAGTACAAATTGTAATAGCTCTATAATGAAGGCATTATGTCGCTGTAGGCGAATCCCCATTGTGTTTAGGAAAAACTCCTCTGCTTTTAAGCCCATTATATGTGGGATTGAGGAATATAATGCCTCTACATCAACACTGGCTAGGATCGTGTTATGATCTACCGTGACATCATTGATTTTTAGTAGTAGATTCATGGTATGTTTAGTATAAGAGGGTAATGCCTCTACAAAATTTCTCAAAACTCTATACAGATAAATCCCCACATTTTGTGTTAATCCCCCTATCCCCGATACTATTGGGCGCCCTTTTAAGAGAGTGATTCCTTTGTGAATCTTTGGGAGGGCTTAGAAAGTGGGGGTTTGTGGTTTGTCGATAGCCATGAATTTAAATTAATTTAAATCAATGAGATTTTCAATTCTTGCACGGTTTAGGATCCAGAAAAGTTCTTCTTTATCCTACTGTATAGGGTTCTCTTTCAGGATTTCATAACTATCTTTATCGTTTAAGATAGTTTGGCACATATCTATATAGTCCTTTCTGGTAAGGACCACCGTATTTCTCCCCTTGTCGGAAGCCTTTATGATGATATTTTCATATTTTCCAACGACAGTAATGCTAGATGTTCTTTTCTTTTGAGGTTAGATGGTTTTCTAGATGTTTCAATTTCCATTAGGTCCTTAACGACAGCTATGCGATGCCGACAAAGAAACAGGCACCACCCAATGGGAGAGGCGCTTTCTTTGGCAACTTATTAGCTCCCATCTGTGAACACACCTCCATATACGTCACTGGGGGAGTGCACAAGAGGAAGGGAACTCCTAGTTAACCCCTTCAAGACACAGCCTGTTTTGGCCTTCAGGACACAGCCAATTTTTTCAAATCGGACATGTTTCACTTTATGAGGTAATAACTTCGGAATGCTTTTACCTATCCAAGCGATTCTGAGATTGTTTTCTCGTGACACATTGGACTTTATGATACTGGCAAAATTTGCTCGATACATTAAGTATTTAATTGTGAAAAACACCAAAATTTAGCGAAAAATTGCAAAAATTAGCATTTTTCTAAATTTATATGTATCTGCTTGTAAGACAGGCAGTAATACCACACAAAATTGTTGCTAATTAACATCACCCATATGTCTACTTTAGATTGGCATAGTTTTTTGAACATCCTTTTATTTTTCTATGACATCACAAGGCTTAGAACTTTAGCAGCAATTTCTCACATTTTCAAGAAAATTTCAAAAGGCTATTTTTACAGGGGCCAGTTCAGTTGTGAAGTGGATTTTAGGGCCTTATATATTAGAAACCCTCGATAAGTCACCCCATTTTAAAAACTTCACCCCTCAAAGTATTCAAAACAGCATTTAGAAAGTTTCTTAACCCTTTAGATGTTTCACAGGAATTAAGGCAAAGTAGATGTGAAATGTTCAAATTTCTTTTTTTTTTGCAGAAATTCATTTTTCATCTATTTTTTTTTGTAACACAGAAAGTTTTACCAGAGAAACGCAACTCAATATCTATTGCCCAGATTCTGCCGTTTTTAAAAATACCCCACATGTGGCCCTAGTGCACTTATTGACTGAAGCACAGGCCTCAGAAGCAAAGGAACACCTAGAGGATTTTGGGGCCTCCTTTTTATTAAAATATATTATAGGCACCATGTCGGGTTTGAAAGGCTCTTGCGGCACCAAAACAGTGGAAATCCCCCAAAAGTGACCCCATTTTGGAAACTATACCCCTTGAGGAAATTATCTAGGGGTATAGTGAGCATTTTGACCCCGCAGGTTTTTTGCAGAAATTATTGGAAGTAGGCCGTGAAAATTAAAATCTAAATTCTTTCAAAGAAAATGTAGGTTTAGCTTATTTTTTCTAATTTCCACAAGGACTAAAAGGAGAAAATGCACCACCAGTTTTGTAAAGCAATTTCTCCCGAGTAAAACAGTACCCTGCATGTGGTCATAAACAGCTGTTAGGACACACGGCGGAGCTTAGAAGGGAAAGAGCGCCATTTGGCTTTTGGAGCTCAAATTTAGCAGGAATGGTTTGCGGAGACCACGTCGCATTTGCAAAGCACCTAAGGGACCAAAACAGTGAAAACACCAAAAAAGTGACTCCATTTAGGAAACTACACCCCTTGAAGAATCCATCTAGGGGTGTAGTGAGCATTTTGAACCCACAGGGGCTTCATAGATTTTATTAGAATTGGGCAGTGAAGATAAAAAAAATCCTTTTTTTCCAATAAGACGTAGCTTTTGCTCAACATTTCTCATTTTCTCAACAAATAAAGGAATAAAAGAACCCCAACATTTGTAAAGCAACTTCTCTGGAGTACGGCAATACCCCATTTGTGGTCATAAACTGCTGTTTGGGCATACGGCAAGGATCAGAAGAGAAGGAGTGCCGTTTGGCTTTTGGAGCACAGATTTTGCTGGATTGATTTCTTGACACCATGTCACTTTTGCAAAGCTCCTAAGGTACCAGTACAGTGGAAACTCCCCAAAAGTCACTTGATTCACGAAACTACACCCCTTGAGGAATCCATCTAGGGGTGTAGTGAGCATTTTGACCCCACAGGTGTTTCATAGATTTTATTAGAATTGGGCAGTGAAAATAAAAAAAATCCTTTTTCTTCAATAAGACGTAGTTTTAGCTGAAAATGTTTCATATTCTCAACAAATAAATGAAAAAAAGCTCCCCAACACTTGTAAAGCAACTTCTCCTGTGTACGGCAATACCACATATGTGGTAATAAACTGCTGTTTAGGCACAGAGTAGGGCTCAGAAGGGAAGGAGCGCCATTTGGCTTTTGGAGTACAGATTTTGCTGGATTGGTTTCTGGTCGCTATGTCGCATTTGCAAAGTCCCTGTGGGACTAAAACAGTGGATCCCCCCCAGAAGTGACCCTATTTTGGAAACTACACCCGTCAAAGTATTCACCTAGGGGTGTAGTGAGCATATTAACCCCACAGGTGATTGGCAGAAATTGGTGTGCACGCGATGTTGCAGAGTGAAAAGGGTTTTTCAATAGATATGCCAATATGTGGCGCCCAGCTTGTGCCACTGGAGTCACACACCCCAAAAATTGTTAAAAGGGTTCTCCCGGGTATGGCGATGCCATATATGTGGAAGTAAACTGCTGTTTGGGCAAACTGTAGGGTTCAGAAGGGAGGTAGCGCCATTTGGCTTTTGGAGCGTGGATTTTGCTTGTAGTAGTTTTGTTTTGAGTCTTACTGGTGTTTCCGTTTATAATGTGGGGGTACATGTAAGACGGGCGGAGTATATAAGGGGCATAGTCAGGTGGTATAGTGGGGTAAAAAAAAAACAATAAAATAATCCATAGATGTGTGTTATGCTGTGACTTTCTGCACAGGCCGGTGTCGCACTAATAAATGGTCTTTACTTAGTCCCCTTTTGGACCACACTCTGGACCTTTGCAGTTTGGGGGATTTTGCAGGAAAGTGTTGTCCTGGTATAATACGGGCGCCCTCACTTCCAGCAGATATGTTTGGGCCCTCCCCTTCCAGGTTCCCTAATTTTAGGGGCCTTGATAATTCGCCACTTGAAACAGAAGAAACGTTCCCCTCGGGCCGGCACAACTGCATATTTTTATTTCCTGGCTTATTCGTGCCTTGACTAATTTTATTTTTTCATAGACGTAGTGGTATGAGGGCTGTTTTTTTTTGTGTGTGACGAGCTGTAGTTTTTATTTGTACTATTTTGGGGCACATGCGACTTTTTGATCACTTGTTATCCTTTTTTTTTGGGAGGCAAGGTGACCAAAAAACAGCAATTCTGGCATATTTTTTTAGTTCTTTTTATACTGCGTTCACCATGCATTATAAATTACATGTTCACGTTATTCTGCGTGTCAGTCCGATTCTGGCGATACCAAATTTATAGCACTTTTTATGTTTTACAACTTTTTGCACAATAAAATTACTTTTGTAAAGATAATGGATTTTTTCTGTCGCCAAGTTGTGAGAGCCAGAACGGTTTTACATTTTTCGTCGACGGAGCTGTATGAGGGCTTGTTTTTAGCGAGACGAGTTATAGTTTTTATTGGTACCATTTTTAGGTACATGCGACTTTTTGATCACTTTTTATTTCAATTTTTGGAAGACAAAGTGACCAAAAAATAGCAATTATGTCAGTATTTTTTAGTTTTTTTTTTACGGCGTTCACTGCGCTGGATAAATAACATAATATTTTATAGTTCAGGTCGTTACGGTCGCAGCGATACCATGTATGGCTTTATTATTTTTTTCAATAATAAATCACTTGATAAGGGAAAAAGGGCGATTGTGTTTTGTGTTATTATTTAAAACTTTTATTGTATTTTTTACAACTTTTATTTTTACATTTTTTACACTTTTTTTTACACTTTTCTTTAGTCCCACTAGGGGACTTGAAGGTCCAACTGTTTTATTGATGTTCTAATACATTGCACTACCTATGTAGTGCAATGTATTAGAACTGTCAGTTGTTCACTGACAGCAAGCCGATCAGGCTCCGCCTCCGGGCGGGGCCTAATCGGCTAACGTAATGGCAGATAGGAAGCCATTGTTAGGCATCCTGTTGCCATAGTAGCAGTCGCCAGCCTTGCCATCGCGTGGCAAGGCTGCCGATTGCATACAAACCACTTTGATGCAGCGATTGCATTGAATCGCTGCATTGAAGGGGTTAATGCCAGGAATCGGAGGTAGCTCCGGTTCCTGCCGATAGATCGCGGTGTCCGCTGTAACATACAGCGGACACCCACTGCTGATGACGCCGGCTCAGCTTCTGAACCGGAAGCTGAGCCGGCGCCATCTTGCCGATGGTACCGGAAGCCTCCTGGGCCCCGCCGACGACGGGGCATAGGAGGATTCCGTTACTGGCGGACCGGGAGGTAAGTATTACCCCTCCGATCGCATTTGCAGCCACCGGCAACCCAGCGATCACGTTGCTTTGTCGCCGGTGGCTATAAACTCCTCACATGCTGCGATCTCTATTGAACGCAGCATGTGAGGGGTTAATCGGTCGGATCGGAGGCTAGCTCCGGTCCTGGCCGATACCTCAGGGTGCCAGCTGTAACATACAGCTGTCACCCGGCGGTGATGTCGCTGGCTCAGCTCCTGAGCCAGCTTCATCTCCATCACGTACAGTTACGTGGAGATGCGGGAAAAGGCCATCTCCCATCACGTAACTGTACGTGAAAATGCGGGAAGGGGTTAAATAAACTTTTATTATTGTGACATAATGGTGAATGAGGAAGGAGGTTTCTGTACGGCTCTGTATCACTGTGTGAGAGGATAACTCCTACTCTGCTGACAGTAATAATCTGCTGCATCGTCTTCTGTCACTCCTCGGATTGTAAGAATGAAGTCTGTTCCTTTCCCAGATCCACTGAACCTCTCCGGGATTCCTGTCCATCGCTCATCTGCTAACTTGATAAGAAGTTTTGGAGATTTCCCCGGTTTGTGTTGGTACCAGTGTAAACTGTAGCCAATATCTTCACTGGCTTTACATGAGATGGTGACTGTATCTCCGGGGGGACACAGACGTATAATCTGGACTCTGGGTCATCACAATCTCTCCACAGGATCCTGAGGATTAGAAGAGACATATTCATTATTGATAAGTGTCTGGATCTATTCCTAGAAATCCTGATCTGATGATTCCTCTGTATAGATTTCTCTACACACAATCATGGAATGATCCCAATCTCTCACAGTGAATAGAAATGAAGATCACAGCCAGCAGATAACTGCGAGAAACCATCTTGTTGTGTCTGGACTGTCAGATACAAACTATAAGATGTGTCACTCTGTACAATGAGATATATATAGAGAGTGACGGGGGAGGTGACAGGAGACCCCCAGAGACTGTGGATGGAAATACTGGGGACATGTAAATTCTGTGGTTACAATGTGGCAGTCACCGGCGTGTGCGGACGACCTGACATTATTCTGTATGATCAGTATTAGGTGTGAAATGGAATTATATAATGTAAAAAGTAAAATAATTTGTGAGTAAACACCTGACAATTGAGAACAGATACTTTATGCCCCATACACATTACAGATTTCTGTTACATTTAATATATACTCCAGAAAAAGCTCCCAATTTATATGTTAAACGTAGGCTGTGAAAGATACCTTACAGGGGCATCCTTTACTCATAGATTAATATGGGATACGGATGTCGCCATCTTTATCTTGACTCTGATAACTTGCTGCAGCGTGATATCACACAACAAAAAGCCATTGAAAAGTCATTGAAAAAGTCAAGATAAGAGATCTTGCCACTGTGTATTTAATGCGCTAAAAGTCAAGATAAAGACGGCTACATCTGTACGTTTGACATATATGTAATGAACTTCTAAGACTACTTTTTATTACATAAATTTTAAACCGATACTGTTATATATAAACATGAGAAGAACAGAGTCTATAGCCAATATATATTTGAAAAGTATCAATACAAAACTTTATTTAAATATACATAATGGACAAACATTTAAAAGACGTATAACAGTAGTAGAACTCAATCACAAAATGACATAGAGACACGTCAGGAAAGCCAAGGTATGTATAATAAACCTTTAACGTATAGGTTTGGGGTAAGACTAACACTAGTGTAGCATGAGACTAGTTAGATCTATTTACAGTCTCTGATGCTGTTTAAAGGGCATGAATGGTCCCGAAAACAGACATCAAAAAATGAAGGTAATGGGTCTGAAGCGGACCCTGTGTGAAAGGATTGCTAGGATGGTCTTACCCATAAAAAGTCCTTAGGCTAGGTCCTGGTGGTCACTGTGTGCGCCCCGACGCGCGTTTTGCAGATGTCCGCTTCCTCAAGGGGGTGTAGTGTGTCTGGCCAGGGGGCACCCTATATACCCTATCTACCCAGGTGTATTCTGTGTTCTGTCCCGTCCAAGCGTAATTGGCGCGCATCCGACGGCGAAACAGGAAGTGTGGCATGCCCCACTTCCGTCCTCCAGTGCTGCGGCGCACATCCGGTCTCTGGTCGCGTACCAGATGATCCGGACATGCGCACCGCACTCTAGGAGAGACGGGCGTGGCCTCACCCAGTCCCGGCCGCAAACGTCAGAGGCGCGCACCCGATTGGACAGAACAGAACACTACGTGCAGGTAAGTATAATTGGGACATATCATAACCCTTTTTAATGCTGCATAATCTCTCTATCTTCACAATTTGGTGAAGTTGACCAGGAAATACAGATGATTTACATCTGATTCGTTTTTACCCAGCAGATGTTTTTTTGTTGTGTACCTCATTAGGGGCCGATTTCTACCGGAACGCTGCTCATATTGCATAGTATTGAACAAAAAAACGGAAAAAGAGAGAGAACCATTTATTTCTTAGAACAGTGATACCTAAAAAAAAACCCCATTAAGTTAGATAAATAAATAATCAATTATATATATTCGACTGCAAGAGTACTATGGGAAAAGTATATATATATATATATATATATAAATTAATAAGTGAATATAATGAAATTATGGACACATCTATGCCTCACATTCAATAATATGACAACCCTCAACATCAAAGATACATAAGTCTTCAGAAAACATATACCAAGTAAACACCATGAACAAACACATAAATATTTAAATATAAATGGTGCATAAAATACATATGTTAGAGACTGTTACCAAAAGCAACAGTCATGTAAGGTTGTCTGTGAATACGACAGGCAACTAAAGTGCTGATGCAATTATACAAACAAAATATAATAAAAATAAAAAATAATAAAAAATCGTACGCAAGTCACATGTAGACTATTTTCGTATAAAAGACTGTTCCATAATAAACAGTCATATAGAGTTGTCTGTAAACAGACAGACAGCAAAAAAATATATATTTATGCAAAGATGAGAACAAGATCACAAGCAGGTTACACAAATCGAGTCCTGGATATACATTATCCTCTTCGAGATTCGCAACATGATGGGTCGTCCAATTATACAGGGCTTTAGTCAAGGTACAAGGATGCCTTTACTGGATACTGGCCAATACATCTCATACCTACTAAGAGAGTATATGCATTAAAAACTAAACACACAAACAATTCACAGTTTAAAAGTCATAAAACAATGATCTGCTGGTAGTATGGCGGTTACGGCTTTCTCATAAGAAAGGAGCAAAACTCAGCTGTTCGTTTAGTCCAGCCGGTGCCATAGATCCTAGTTGCACAATCCACCTACATTCTTTCTGTGCCAAAACCTTCTTCACATTACCCCCCCTGATGCCACATCGGATACGTTCCATTCCTCGGATTTTCAGGGACCTTGGGTTACACCCATGATACATTTTAAAATGTCTAGGCAGGGTTTTAAGTTCAATTGGGTCGTCGATTCCTCCCGCTGCGATAATATCTCGCACATGTTCTCTTGTGCGTATGCGTAGTTCCCTCGATGTTAGGCCTATGTAGACCTTGGGGCACCCGCACACAGCGTAATACACTATGTGTGTGGTACTGCACGATATATAGTCTCTGATCTCAAAAGACTTAGTACCGTCCACTGATTCAAACTTATTAGTTCTGCTGATGTTGGGACATGCAACGCAATTGCCACATGGATAGCAGCCCTTTCTTTGTCCCTGGGTTCCGAAGAAGTTAATTTTTTTGGGGATATAGTGACTTTGGACCAGGATATCTCGAAGATTCCTGCTTCGCCTAGCCGTCATTGTCGGTTTGTCACTCAGACATAGGGCCAGAGTGGGTTCAGACCTTAAAATTGGCCAATGTCGCCCTAAAATGGTCCTTACTTCATCCCATCTGCTGTTATAAGTGGAGATGAACCTAACGGCTGTTTTTCCCACTATGGGTATCTTATTTCTCAACAAATTGGCACGAGGGGTCTTTTTGGCTCTCCGGTACCCTGCTTTGATGGACCTGTTACTGTACCCCCTGTCTTCAAATCTATATCTCAAATCCTGAGACTGATGTTCGAACAGATGGTCAGTAGAGCAGATCCGCCTCATCCTGAGGAATTGGCCAACTGGGATGGCTTTAATAGTGGAAGGAGTGTGAGAGGAGGATGCATGCAGCAATGAATTAACGGATGTTGACTTACGGTAGACATCCGTCTGTAGGAAGCCACTTGCATCCGTGAATATTGAAAGGTCCAAGAACTCAATCTTGGATGAATCAAATGAGTAGGTCAATTTCACATTCATCTGGTTAATGTTGAGTTGCTGCATGAAATTCCTCAACTCACACTCCGAACCCTGCCACACAAACAGTATGTCGTCAATGTAACGGAGCCAGCACTGCAGATGGTCCGCGGCACGAGCGCCATCCCCATGAAAAACCTGCCTCTCCCAAAAACCGAGAAACAGGTTTGCATAGGATGGCGCACATGCCGCGCCCATTGTGTCCTTTACATGAGATGGCAGTTCTGTCACCAACGGCTTTAAGTAGTGGTCAATAAATTTACATGTGGCTTCACATAAGCCTCCCATACCTGACACAATAGGACATCCTGGGGGTTCCATCAGGCTTTTGTGAATTTTGGGCAAAAAATAGATTGTAGGTATTTTGGGGTCTTCAGTCAGTAATCCCTCACAGATCTTCTTGGTGATAATTCCCTTGTCCAGGGCCCTATTCAGGATTACCTTTAGTTCCAATGAGAATCTAGATATAGGGTTAAACATAAGTTTGGCGTAAGTCTGCTTGTCTCTTAATTGCCTGAATGCCTCTTTTTCATATTTGTCTGTCGGCCATACCACAATGTTACCCCCCTTGTCAGCGGCTTTGATAACTACGTCCTCACAGGATTGCAGTTCTCTAATTGCTTGTCTCTGAGCGACTGTAAGATTGTCCCTATAACCAAACTTGGGTATCTGTTTAAGATCATCTACTACCAATTTGGTAAATATTTCTACCTGAGGGCACAATGACAAGGGGGGAAACTTGGTCGATTTAGGTAGGGCCGACATGGGAAACTTACTTCTCACAGTGTTCTGTTCGCATAGTAATCCTTCCACTATTAAAGCCATCCCAGTTGGCCAATTCCTCAGGATGAGGCGAATCTGCTCTACTGACCATCTGTTCGAACATCAGTCTCAGGATTTGAGATATAGATTTGAAGACAGGGGGTACAGTAACAGGTCCATCAAAGCAGGGTACCGGAGAGCCAAAAAGACCCCTCGTGCCAATTTGTTGAGAAATAAGATACCCATAGTGGGAAAAACAGCCGTTAGGTTCATCTCCACTTATAACAGCAGATGGGATGAAGTAAGGACCATTTTAGGGCGACATTGGCCAATTTTAAGGTCTGAACCCACTCTGGCCCTATGTCTGAGTGACAAACCGACAATGACGGCTAGGCGAAGCAGGAATCTTCGAGATATCCTGGTCCAAAGTCACTATATCCCCAAAAAAATTAACTTCTTCGGAACCCAGGGACAAAGAAAGGGCTGCTATCCATGTGGCAATTGCGTTGCATGTCCCAACATCAGCAGAACTAATAAGTTTGAATCAGTGGACGGTACTAAGTCTTTTGAGATCAGAGACTATATATCGTGCAGTACCACACACATAGTGTATTACGCTGTGTGCGGGTGCCCCAAGGTCTACATAGGCCTAACATCGAGGGAACTACGCATACGCACAAGAGAACATGTGCGAGATATTATCGCAGCGGGAGGAATCGACGACCCAATTGAACTTAAAACCATGCCTAGACATTTTAAAATGTATCATGGGTGTAACCCAAGGTCCCTGAAAATCCGAGGAATCGAACGTATCCGATGTGGCATCAGGGGGGGTAATGTGAAGAAGGTTTTGGCACAGAAAGAATGTAGGTGGATTGTGCAACTAGGATCTATGGCACCGGCTGGACTAGACTGCAAGGACCCATTATCCACTTTACCTGCCCAGGACCTTAACCATCCTTCTTTGAATTAACACACCAACACCTTCTTTATGCAAATGTGGAAGTGGCCACAGCTTTATTATTATTTACAACCATCGGCATGAAGACATATATATATTTATTTATTTTCTCTCCTCCTGAAATGCCGATGCTCCCTGTCTCCATCAGGCATGTAGGGTGCTACCTCCGTCTTCATCTGCCGTACTTTCCGCCAGCTGTGACATCTACGAAAAACCAGAAAAACGCCAGAACAAGAATATAACCGTAGAAAATTTTTAAAAAACAAAACCAAAACCACCAGGGGAGGGAGGGCGGGTGTTTCTTCCACTGCAGCTTGAAGGTAAGAGGGCTTCCTGCTCCAAACCTCTGCCTTATATCTTCTTAACCACGCCCCTCTTACCCCTTGTTGACCAATCCTGATCCTGGGCATTATTTTAAACCGTTCCATCCTTTCTTAACCCCTTGCAGTCCCTGACACTCTCCCTAGGCGCTTCAGTGTCTACAAGACTGCAAGGACCCATTATCCACTTTACCTGCCCAGGACCTTAACCATCCTTCTTTGAATTAACACACCAACACCTTCTTTATGCAAATGTGGAAGTGGCCACAGCTTTATTATTATTTACAACCATCGGCATGAAGACATATATATATTTATTTATTTTCTCTCCTCCTGAAATGCCGATGCTCCCTGTCTCCATCAGGCATGTAGGGTGCTACCTCCGTCTTCATCTGCCGTACTTTCCGCCAAGAAGGGGGAACTGAGAAACCTACTCAGTCCCCCGACCACCCCCACCAAGCAACGCCAGCCCTCTCTCGGCACCATCCAAGAGATCCAATAAAAAGATATCGAGCCCGATATCATTCAGATGCACTCCATCCGGTGCCAGCAGATCTGCATTATCCCCCTCCAGGGATTGGTGTCGCAACCCGATCCCCCCTATAGAGCGAATGAACCGCGACACCCGCACATCAATTAACCTGCGCACCCTCTCCAAAGCTGCCATATTCCTCGCTCCTCGCCACACCGTGCGCGCCACTATTTCGGACCAAACTATCACGCAACGGGCGAACAGATCCCGAAAACGCGCCAAATCAGTTCGTATAATTGACAATAACTCCGCCATTTTCACTTGGCCGATATCATTTCCACCCGCATGGATGATTAGGACAACAGGTCCGTACGTGTGCCTTGTAACTGCCACTACTTCTGGCAGTAACTGCACCCACCGTAATCCCCGGACACCTCTCCAATGGACGTCGGCCTGTGCGAGGCCCAAATTCGGACCTAATGGCCTTCGACCCGCTCGAACCGCTGCCCAATGCACATACGAATGCCCCAAGATCCACACTTGGGGGCGCCGCAACCCTAACAAAGAAATTAAGCTACATTCCGGTCAAATGAAAATTACAGGCAGGGTTAACATAACACTCCATATAACAGGAAGGAAAGCAGGGGGGGGGGGAAGGGGAGGGGGCGACCTTTCTTATGAAAACTTCCAGCTTACACCATCTTTAAAACCAAATCAGGTCGCACATATGACTTATAGCTATTAGAGCGCCATCTACCCAGACTCATGATAGCCGCTGAATCCAAGCCCAAGGCATCCGCCTCAGTTGCCGCACCTATCCTAAATGAATGTGTACCAAACTCGCCCGGCGGCAAACCTAGATACTTCAAGCCGGCCTTAAAAATCGCCTCAAATTGAAAACGCGACATCGCGGATCCATCCTGATGGATCAAGAATTGAGTCCCGGGCACTCGGACCAACACGAATTCCTGGACCCATTTTACCGGGCAATACTGCCCCCCAATCCTCCCAATCGACAGCCAAGCCCCCCTTCCTACCACATCAGTCTTTGACCTCCGCACACAGACCCTGAGAGAATCTCCCAACGTTACTACATCCGATCCGAGAAGACCACCGCTCGCACTTACTCTGTGCGGAACCAGCTCACTAACCCGTAAAGCGGCAAAGAAAGCCAAAGAAAACGCCGCGCCGAACAAGGACACTTCATATTCATCCCGACACACAAAACATAAAACGGCTAGCAGCCGACCCAAAAGTGAAAAAGATACTGGCCGCCTCGTGTCCCTTGAACACGCCTCTTTTTTCCACCCTTTTAACGACTGCCGAACTACAAATTCTTTTGTAACATCTCTGCATCCCCACAATTTTAACATAAAGGCCACTCCTGCTAAAAACTTGCTCGCCGTGGCCGCACTACCCCCTTCCTGACGTATTTGTACCAAACTTGCTAACGTGACGTCCAGGTGACACCCATCCTGTGATGGGAAGTCATTCCCCGCAATCTCCAACCACCGATCCCACGCTCTGCAATGACTCTTCCAAGTCGCCGGTACCACCGAACCCCTCAACAGTCTCATAAGTTGTCCTCGACCAGGGCCCATAAGTGAAGGGGGGGGGACACCCCTTCTGCCAAAGCTGCCGGGTGCAATTCCCGAAACCGGGACATCTGTGAACGAGACAAAGCATCAGCCATCACATTACTGACACCCGGAACATGTTTTGCACGAAACCACACATTCAAACGCAAACACTTCAAAACCAACCGTCTTAATAAAGCTAATACCGGCAACGAACTAGACGACAACCCGTTCACCGCATGCACCACCGCCATGTTGTCTGTCCAAAATACAATCCTCTTATTCACCATCACGCTACCCCATAACTCTATTGCAACTATAATAGGAAACAATTCCAATAGCGTTAAATTACGTAAGACTCCCAAATTACTCCAATGCAAGGGCCAAGGGGATCTACACCAACTTCGGCCCAAAATTGCTCCAAAACCATCACTTCCGGCTGCATCCGTAAATAATTCCAAATCTACATTAGACAACTCAGCGTCCTGACACACCGACCTCCCGTTAAACGAACTCAAAAAAGAATGCCAGACAAACAAATCCTTCTTCATCCAAGAGGTTACCCGGATAAAATGATTTGGCTTCGAGATACCTCTAGTGGCTAAAGACAAACGCCTAGAAAAAACACGACCCATTGGAATTATACGACAAGCAAACACCAGCAATCCCATTAACGACTGTAACTGTTTTAATGTCACTTTTTTCGACCCCATGACCTGGTCAACCTGCGTCACTAGCTTAGCCAATTTATCATCCGGTAAGCGAAAAATCATCCGCTCGCTATCTATTTCGATACCCAAAAATGACAAAACCGTTACAGGACCTTCCGTCTTATCCTCGGAAATAGGTACCCCGAAACGCGACATCACCTGTCGAAACACTCTCAGCAACGTGCTGCACAACCCCGAGCCCCCCGGGCCCACAAAAAGAAAATCATCCAGATAATGAATGACCGAGTCACAACCAGACTCCAAACGAACTACCCACTCTAAAAATGACGCAAACATCTCAAAGTAACTGCATGATATTGAACAACCCATAGGAAGGCACATATCCACGTAAAACCCTTTGTCTAAACAACAACCCAGCAGGTGAAAACACTCCGGATGAACCGGCAGCAAACGAAAGGCCGCTTCAATATCAGATTTGGCTAACAACGCCCCCTGTCCAGCCGCCTGTACCAACCTTACTGCAACATCAAAAGACGTATACGAAACCGCCGCCTCCGCCCTAGAAATACCGTCATTAACAGAACCACCGCGAGGAAAAGAAAGGTGATGAATCAGCCTAAACTTTCCTCGTTCCTTCTTTGGAACTAAACCAAGGGGGGAAACTCGCAGATTCGTATACGGCGGCTCGCAGAATGGACCTGCCATTCTTCCTAATTCCACTTCTTTAGCTAATTTTAGCCGCGCAATGCCCACATTCTCATTGATCGACTTCAAATTGTCAGCCAATGACAATGTCGCAGAATATTCAAAAGGAATCTCAAAACCAAACGAAAACCCGTTAGTGAGCACCTCTGCTTCCCGCCTCCTGTGGTACCGCTCTAACCATGGGCCCATCTCGAGCACGTTCACCGGCGTTCTCCGCTGCGCCGGAAGGAGGTGCCTTGACCGGCTGCTTACCTCTCCGGAAACACCGGAGCGCCGAATGAGCGCCCCCACAGATGGAGCATTCATGTCGAAATTTGCACGTGGCAAAGAAACGACAGTGGCCCTCATTGTAGAGCCAACAGGCACCTGTGGGCCTAGCGGCCGCAACTCCAGGGGCGGGGCCCGGTGCTGCGGCCGCACTGGGAAAGGGGCGTTGTTGCCTACTCCCTTGCGCTAAAATAAGCTGCAACCACACGTCCGTTGCCTTCGTCGCCCAACTAATATCAGGCGACAAAGCCAAACGTCGCCGAAATTCTTCATCATATCGCCACCAGGCCGCACCACCGTGCAGCCTGTGGGCGCTGAAAATTGTGTCAAAATAGACAAACAACTCGGCCCCTTTCCCAGGATAGCGTTGGCAAATAACATGAGCCAGTGTAGCGTAACACTGTACCCAGTTGCCAAATGTTTTCGCTACTTTTGCTTTCCTATCCGAACCTCTCTCAAAGCCCCGCTCCTTGTCGACAGTCACCTGCTCCACCGAGACCAAGGACCAAATATCCACAAATTCATTCCTCCAAATCTTGTCCTTGACCTCAGCTGACAAATGAGTCCCGAGAGGAGCGACTCCACAAAACAATGAATCTCTAAAAGTCAAACTAGCTAAAGCATTCTCTTTCTCAGACGGGGGCATAGCTCCCTCTGGTGGCACAGAGGGACACGACCTTCCCTCATTCACTTTCAACCCAGCCACCACGGCTTTTAAAACAGAAATCAAATCCGCACCCGCTGCATTAGGTTTATTAAGCCATGCGTCACCGCAGGCCGACTCACCGCTCCCAGAGGTCCCACCGACTCCAGAGGGTCCTTCAGCCACTTGCCGCGGCACTGGAACCACGGCCTGCACCTCCTCCACCGGCCCGGCGGGAGGTACAACCTGGGACAGCTGCTCCTGATCCACCGACAAGCGCTGCACCTCCCGGCGTCGACTGCGTCTCTGCGGCCGTGAGGATCTCCTCGACGACCTCCTCCATGATCCGGATGATGCGGACGTCGTCGCAGACGAGGAGGAGAAACCATCACTGGAAGACGAGGAATACCGTCGACCACGCCTCTTCCCGTCACCTGACCTGCGACGTCCATGATGGCCGTGCCGGCGATGTCCACCAGCCCGGCGTTTCCTCCCTCGCCTGGAACGCTCCCTTCTTGGACCTGCAGGAGAGAAAGATGACAAGGCAGGAGAAGGGCAAATAGCATCCAAAACACCCTCACTCCTATCTTTCCTAGCACACTCCCCCCCTGCCCCTGACCCGTGCTGACAGGGGCCCGGGGGGGACCGGGGTGGAGAAGCGACAGGCACCGCAGAAGCCCCCGCCCCCTGGCTGGGCTGCTTGCTCACCGTCCGCCTCCCCGCACCCGCCGCCATCTTCTTTTTTCGTGCGCCGCCATCTTGTGTCCTGGCTGCACTGCGCCTGCCAGGACGTCCCGCCCCTGTTCCCCCCGCCGCCAATTCTGGCTGCGTAGAGAACAGCACGGGGAAAGATGGCGCCGACCCCGGCTGCACACAGGCCCCAGAAGCAAGTCCCAGCTCCTGTGAACATGCCGCATGGTAAGCGACCATGTCGGACCAGTCGCCTGAATCCGCCATATTCACCCCACTGTCACGATAGTCGGCCGCTGCCTCCGCGCCCGCATCAGCAGCTCGAGGCGGGTTGTACCGTGCCCGTGCCGGTTTAACAGCCGCCCTCTTACCGCCATGGGGAAGGACGCCAGCGCGACGAGTGGACGGGGGGGAGGGGGGCACTATGTCGACCGACGAAGCACCCGTCGACATAGGCCTAGGGGACCTGCTGGGACCACCGCATGACTGTGCAGCAGTCACAGCACCCCTCATAGCAACAGGGCTAGGGCTCAGTCGAACCGGAGGGCGTGTAACGCGCTGCGGCCTACCTCGGGTAGCCGCTCCCGACTGTTCCGTGCCCCGCTCAGCTCCTCGCTTCTCTCCTTCCTCCAACAGGGATTCCAGCCAGGCAGGTCCCTCCAACGCTACCCGCTGTGCCACCTTCCGCAACAGTTCTTCTGCCATCTTCTTAACGACCACGCTCTGCATCTCCACAGCAGCAGCAAAGGTGTTTCTTCCACTGCAGCTTGAAGGTAAGAGGGCTTCCTGCTCCAAACCTCTGCCTTATATCTTCTTAACCACGCCCCTCTTACCCCTTGTTGACCAATCCTGATCCTGGGCATTATTTTAAACCGTTCCATCCTTTCTTAACCCCTTGCAGTCCCTGACACTCTCCCTAGGCGCTTCAGTGTCTACAAAACGAACAGCTGAGTTTTGCTCCTTTCTTATGAGAAAGCCGTAACCGCCATACTACCAGCAGATCATTGTTTTATGTCTTTTAAACTGTGAATTGTTTGTGTGTTTAGTTTTTAATGCATATACTCTCTTAGTAGGTATGAGATGTATTGGCCAGTATCCAGTAAAGGCATCCTTGTCCCTTGACTAAAGCCCTGTATAATTGGACGACCCATCATGTTGCGAATCTCGAAGAGGATAATGTATATCCAGGACTCGATTTGTGTAACCTGCTTGTGATCTTGTTCTCATCTTTGCATAAATATATATTTTTTTGCTGTCTGTCTGTTTACAGACAACTCTATATGACTGTTTATTATGGAACAGTCTTTTATACGAAAATAGTCTACATGTGACTTGCGTACGATTTTTTATTATTTTTTATTTTTATTATATTTTGTTTGTATAATTGCATCAGCACTTTAGTTGCCTGTCGTATTCACAGACAACCTTACATGACTGTTGCTTTTGGTAACAGTCTCTAACATATGTATTTTATGCACCATTTATATTTAAATATTTATGTGTTTGTTCATGGTGTTTACTTGGTATATGTTTTCTGAAGACTTATGTATCTTTGATGTTGAGGGTTGTCATATTATTGAATGTGAGGCATAGATGTGTCCATAATTTCATTATATTCACTTATTAATTTATATATATATATATATATATACTTTTCCCATAGTACTCTTGCAGTCGAATATATATAATTGATTATTTATTTATCTAACTTAATGGGGTTTTTTTTTTAGGTATCACTGTTCTAAGAAATAAATGGTTCTCTCTCTTTTTCCGTTTTTTTGTTCAATACTATGCAATATGAGCAGCGTTCCGGTAGAAATCGGCCCCTAATGAGGTACACAACAAAAAAACATCTGCTGGGTAAAAACGAATCAGATGTAAATCATCTGTATTTCCTGGTCAACTTCACCAAATTGTGAAGATAGAGAGATTATGCAGCATTAAAAAGGGTTATGATATGTCCCAATTATACTTACCTGCACGTAGTGTTCTGTTCTGTCCAATCGGGTGCGCGCCTCTGACGTGTGCAACCGGGACTGGGTGAGGCCACGCCCGTCCCTCCTAGAGTGCGGTGCGCATGTCCGGATCATCTGGTACGCGACCAGAGACCGGATGTGCGCCGCAGCACTGGAGGACGGAAGTGGGGCATGCCACACTTCCGGTTTCGCCGTCGGATGCGCGCCAATTACGCTTGGACGGGACAGAACACAGATAGAATACACCTGGGTAGATAGGGTATATAGGGTGCCCCCTGGCCAGACACACTACACCCCCTTGAGGAAGCGGACATCTGCAAAACGCGCGTCGGGGCGCACACAGTGACCACCAGGACCTAGCCTAAGGACTTTTTATGGGTAAGACCATCCTAGCAATCCTTTCACACAGGGTCCGCTTCAGACCCATTACCTTCATTTTTTGATGTCTGTTTTCGGGACCATTCATGCCCTTTAAACAGCATCAGAGACTGTAAATAGATCTAACTAGTCTCATGCTACACTAGTGTTAGTCTTACCCCAAACCTATACGTTAAAGGTTTATTATACATACCTTGGCTTTCCTGACGTGTCTCTATGTCATTTTGTGATTGAGTTCTCCTACTGTTATACGTCTTTTAAATGTTTGTCCATTATGTATATTTAAATAAAGTTTTGTATTGATACTTTTCAAATATATATTGGCTATAGACTCTGTTCTTCTCATGTTTATATATGTATCATAGAGTTGCCTCATTAACAGATATGGGAGGTTGTTCCCAGGAAAATTACCTAGCCCAATAATACTACTTGCTTTTGGATACCATTAGTTATAACCGATACTGTTATAGCCTATGGGTGACTGATTCCACTGTTAGGCATTTGTCACCGGGATCCATCATCAATGTTCCCTCTAAGTCTTGGCAGCTCCTGAGCGGGGCAGTTAGGGAGAAGGGCAAGTCTCCATCAATGGTGGACGATCTGATGACCAAAAGTAATACCCCCAGTAAACGCTAATATAGCGACTAAATAAGAGAATAAGAAAACGTATAATATTACAAGTACAGAAGTAAAATAGATGACAGTTATAAACACCAATGATAGGCATCAATGAAAGAATCCCTCATTACACCACTGTCCTTATAGATAGCACCACACAGACCCTCCTGTATACAGCATCACACACAGCCCCCTGTAGATAGCATCACACAGCCCCCCTGTAAATAGCGCCACACCCCCGCCCCTGTAGAGAGCGCCAGATACAGCCCCTCCTGTAGATATCATCACAGACCACTTGTAGATAGCGCTATACAGCCGCCCTGTAGATAGCACGACACTGACCCCCTATAGATAGCGTCATACAGCCGGGGTAGATAGCGCCACACACAGCCCTCTCCCTCTTGTAAATAGTGCCACACAGCCCCCATTGTATATAGTGAGACACAGCCCCCCTCTCTTGTCTATAGTGTCACACAGCCACACCATATATATAGTGCCACACAGCCACCCCATGTATATAGTGCCAAACAGCCTCCCCTTGTATATAGTGCCACACAGCCTCCCCCCGTGTATATGCAATGCCGCATATATATAGTGTGTTACACAGCAATCCCACCCCTCATGTATATTGCCACATAGCACCCCCACAAAAAATAATATTGTACTTATCTTGCCCAGTTCCCGCAACGGACAGAGCGCTGCACTGCCTTGCGGGTGGGACGCATGCGTAGACCAGTGTGATGCAGTGACGTCATCATGCCAGCCTGTGCAGGGTGCCTTCTAAGCACCATAAAGGCTGCAGTCCTAACTTGACCTGCAGCCTAGAGTATTCATTTGTAGCTGCATCCTGAGGACGCAGTTACAAGTGAATATGGCTGTCACTAGCACCAGGGCCCCCTCTGCTGCTAGCAATGCCACTGCATCCCCCCGCCACCCGTGCAAGTGTGGCAGCATTAAAAATTAGTGAGCGGGGGGACCGTGTAAGGTGTGCACTATATAGGGAACACTGTCCATCAATTATAGGCTATTATGATATGCAATTAATGTATTAAAGCAGTTGAAAAGTTGATGACGTGTAAGTTGAACAGATATCTGTGACAAATATCTCTGACCATACAACAGCATATGTCACCTACAGGCTCCCATGTTAAAAAATGTATACCGAGGGGTAAAAGATTTTTCCCCGATATTACGTTATATGGAACAGTGTAGTAAATTACGCTATTGCATTCTTAAAAAAAGATTTGACAGTACTTCTTTCTTTTTGGGAGTAAGCACACTCACGGAGGATGGGGACGTCGATACCACTGGAGTCCCCCAGAGAGAGGTAGTGCCTGAACCAACGTTAATCCACTCGACCGTCTATGCACCTCTGTCAGTTACAGCGTGAGATTACACTTCTGTCCTCCTAGTTGTGCCATGGGTATCAAGACAACTATCCGAACCTTCCGCCTCGAATCACAGCCAACTTATTAGGGTGCAAAAGCAGAAATATATCCGGTCACCATTCACAATTATGTCCTTAGTCCATTGACTCTTTGCCCCATTTAGGTTCCTTGCTCCCAGTCTTCTTGCTGATACACTTTAACAACTTTATACAGGACTCTATATTCAATAGTAGATATATTCACCTTTTCTGTTCGTCACAGGGACACAGGCTTAAATCTATATAATCAGAAGTAACCGGGTCGTAGCGAAGACGGTCTCAAAGTCTTACTATAATTCTCAAGTGGGGTAACCCGGTCTCTGTGTACTATATACTTATTAGTAGTTCCACATCAACGACATTACGGCCTAGCTAGCAAAGGCGGATGGGAAAAACACTTATCTCAGGTGTAATTTATTTCCAGGAAGCCACCTAGAGTTGATCCCCAATTCCCTCCTCGTGCTTCCCCTCTAGACTGTAGCTTCTAGTGAGATACCGACCAGCTCCTCTTCCCTGCGGTACCTTTTCCTCAGTAATGGCCTTTTCCCCCTCAGCAGCATATCTCCCTGCTCTCACTCTCTACAGCTTCGCGCCCTTCTCTCCCACGCGCTTCCACTCCCCCTTCTCTAAATCCTGACGTCACAACTCTTGTCGCTCCGCCTCCCTAATCCCTCATCAGTCAGACAAAACCTCATTCCGTCATTCTGTGAGGGAAGGCGCCATTGTCATGACATACTACGCAGCGAGCGTCGTTGCCATGACAACACCGACGCTTCTTCAACTACGCCGGGAGTCTAACTCCCATCTGCAGCGCCTGTGTCCCTGCGCGACAGGGCACATAAATTTAATGTTCTCCCCCTAACACCTCCCCAATGGCTGACAAGTGCATTCCTCGAAACTAAATTTCGTAGTCCTGCAAGTACGCCGGCTGGTGCCGACGACTACCTTTCTGGGGGTAACAAAGTTCTGTACTCACTTCAGGTGAGCGTTCTGTGGTCAATGATTCCCCTGGTGTAGCAGAACTCTCTGCTGGAAGTAATAGCCACCAGTTATCTTCCACGGTGTTCCCAGACACCCTGTTTTCTTCCTCCGACCGTAGCAAAGGGGCTGCATCTGGAGCCGGGAACGTTCATGGTCTTAGAAGGTTTCGGTAAAGATTCTTACTTGGTCCCCGATCATCTTCAGGTCGTACCTCGTACACTGGCAAATTGGAGTCCAGGCGTTTAATCACCATATACGGTCTCTTTTCCCAGCGAGGTTGCAGTTTACGCCATCGAGACGCTCCTTTGTTCCGAACTAACACTTGGTCTCCAGTGTGAAAAGCTCAATATTGTTCAATCGCAGCGAGTAGTCCCTCTGTGGGGTGGGCCTTTTGTGCTGGTTTTGTCCAGAAAATTTATTTTTTCTTCTTTGTTGATACGGAGTATAACCGGTAGCCCGATGTTATTGTAGGCCCACACTAAGTCATCCACATATTCAGGCCAGCATTCTTGCTGTTCGTCCCTCAGAGTTTTTAACGGACCGAGTAAGGTACGGTTGAACCTTTCACAAGCCCCATTGCCTTGTGGGTGATATATTCTTGATTTCCGGATGCCATGTAGTACACATATTTCACGTATGAGATTCAACTCAAAATTCAGCCCTTGATCAGACAAGAGTCGTTTTGGACAACCATAGGGACGGATGACATATTTCCACAAAGCGGCCGCGGTCATCGGTATGGTCTGATCTCGGGCAGGGATCACATCTGCAATTTTGTAAAAATGGTCTAGGCATACCAGCGGATATTTCTGCCCAGACGTGACTTCCTGAATTGTTCAAAAGTCCACCGCCAGTAGTTCTAGTGGATCACTCGCCACGATGATCATTGGATACTCCCGCTGCTCCACCGCATTGTGTATCACACACTCTGCACAGTCTTCATATATACCTCTCATTATTTCCTCCAGGCTTGGAGCATAAAAAAGATTACGAATTATCTGAACAGTTTTTCCACCGCAAAATGGCCTCTCCTCTCATGTATCCACTTGCACACGCATTTCACATCTACCATGGGTAACACTAACTGCCATATTTCCTGATGTTCCCACGGTGCCCACACACATCTATACAATACTCCCTCATGATGTTCTAACCATTCTAATTATCGAGCCAATGCTTTAGCTGGTGATAACATCCTGCTTCTCTCTGCTGCCATTGGTCTTCTCTTCTGAAGTACCCACTGGTTTAAAATTTGGATGTTTTTGTTCCGTTGTTGTTGCTCCCTCCATTTGGCTCGATCATACATTTCAGTAAGGCTATTAACTTCTTGTACCACTGCAACCATTCGTTTCTTCTCCATCTCCTCCCGTTCATCATCTAACTCTCCGTCAGGGGCCTCACAAAGCTGTCGAGAGAGTGCATCGGCATTGGTGGGGTTCTTGCAAAGCTTGTAGCGGATCATATAGCTGAATCGGGCAAATCGTGCTACCCATCGATGTCCCATTGCCCCTAACATAGCAGTACCGAGATAGCCAGAGGGTTGTTACACGTGTAAATCTCCACTTGACTTCAAACAAGTTATTCCGCAAATTGTTCTGTGACGGCCCACACGATGGCCAAATGTTATAGCCTAACTGTAATTCGTCAGGTTTCGTTCTAATGGTCGTAGGCTGCGGCTACCATATGCGATGACGCACTCCACGTCCCACTGTTTTTGGGCTAGCACAGCTCCTAGTCCCTTCTGGCTGGAATCGGTGTATAGCCAGAATGTTTGACTAAAATCGGCAAAAGCGAGGATAGGTCCTGTCACGAGTCAGGTTTACAGTTCTTCAAATGCTGCTTACTACGTATTAGTAGTTCCAGATCAACGCCATTACGGCCTAGCTAGCAAAGGAGGATGGGAAAGACACGGTAGCAGTGTCTGTCCAAACCGAGGCGCAGACGGATGGAGATAGAATTCGGCTTGACGATCATGCTCGGGGCGAGGTTTACGTCTGTTTTGAGGGCCCTTTAGGGGCTCACCTTAAGCAGGAGGTCCGTGACCGGATTTTGAAGGACGAGTACGTGGAAATTTTTTCTCTTCTGCCGCTTGCTAAATTCAATTTGGATAAGGGCAAGCGGGATGAGAGTAAGAAGGAGGAAGAGGAACGTCGGCGGTATAGGCTTATCCCGCAGACGTTCGTCAATTGGTGGCAAGCTTTTGCTATTTTGGCAAGCGTGATCGGAGAAAAGGCGCCGGAAAATTGCTCGGCGTTGTTTTGTTATTTTGATGCCATCGGGGAGGCCTATCGGGCATACGGGGGTCAGGTGGCTCGTTTTGTCCAGGTATCAATTTGGTGCTGTATTTAAAAAATGCTTGGCTGAGGTTGGCGTGGGGCAGGGGTATTACTCGTTTCACTCGTTCAGGATCGGCGCTGCTACTGAAGCGGGGCATTGGGGGTTGGATGATGAGGGTGTGCGTCGCATGGGCCGGTGGGAGTCCAATAAGTTTCGGACTTACGTGCGCCCTCATTTGTTGTGAGTGGGTAATTTTGCTTTGATTGTTTTTCATGTGAGGTGCTTGTTCTTTCTTTTCAGATCATTGCCCTTGTTTAGTGTGGCTTTTAGGACACTCTTTTGTGCACTGGGGGGCACTGCGGGCGGACGTTCGCCAAGATGGCCGCCAACTTCGCATTCCGTGGCACGATGCGGTTTTACGCTGGCTGGGATTCCGAGGTATGTTATGGAGCCGGGTACTGACCGAATTTCAAACATACTCTCAGTTAGATAGGGTTCCAGAGGTTCTGGTGTTACATGTGGGGGGGAATGATCTGGGGGTGCGCCCGTTTCGTGAGTTAGTGCGGGATATTAAACACGATTTATTGTGTTTATGGGCATCTTATCCACGCCTAGTGATTGTTTGGTCGGACATAGTTCCGAGGAAGTTTTGGCGTTTAGCGAGATCAGTCGAGAGGGTTAACAAAGCCCGCATTAAGGTAAACCGGGCGGTGTCACATTTCGTTGCTAAGAACGGTGGCATTTGTGTTCGACACAGGGACTTGGAGTCAGGAGTCGGAAATTATTGGAGGAGTGATGGGGTACATTTGACTGAGGTTGGAATTGATTTGTGGAGCCTGGCATTAGCAGAAGGAATTGAGAGGGCGGTGTTGGTTTGGAGGGACTCACAGGCTTAAGGTGGTCAAGGCCTGTTTCGCTGTGGCGGGGGGAGTCCTTGAGGTTGGTCAGTATACAAAATGGTGGGGGGGGTCGCATCCGGGGTATGCGTCCCCCAAAACGGTAGATCATTTGAAGACTTCATAGGGTGTTATCCCTTTGAAGTGGTCTTCTGGTGGAAGGTATATCATTTGAAGACTTCATCGGGTGTTATCCCCTTGAAGTGGTCTTCTGGTGGTTGGAGCCATCTGCAGGGGTGAGCGGTGCCTCCGAGCTGGTTTACGGCTGGAGGTAAATAGTTGGTGGTGGTTTGCAGATGGCTAATTAAAAGGAAATCGGAAAAATGGCTTCAAGGACTTCCCCTGCTCTGTTTAGTGTTAAAAAATGTTAATTGTTATTTCTGATTCTGACCCATGTTGGGTCATGTGAATTATAGGAGGAATTCTCTGGTCGAATTCCTAAAGGAGTTATCCGAATGTTTCGGATTAAATTGCATTTCAAAATAATGTCAATTAATAAACGGCTGCTGTGGCCATTTCACATCCAACCTCAGTTGTCACGTGTCTTTATTGGAAGGGAAAGGGGAATAAAAGGTTAACATGGTTAATTAGCACATGACTCTACTTAGGCCAGTCATGGCCTCTACCGCCTCAGCAGCGTATCGCCCTTCTCTCCGGCTCGCTTCCGCTCCCCCTGCTCTAAGTTCCTGACGTCACGACTCTCTCGTTGCTCCGCCTCCCTAATCCCTCATCAGTCCGACGGAACCTCGTTCCGTCGTTTGTGAGGTAAGGTGCTGTTGTCATAACACACGATGCTGCGAGCGTTGTCGCCATGACACCATCGACGCTTCCTCAACTCCGTCGGGAGTCTAGCTCCCGTCTGCAGCGCCTGTGTCCCTGCGCGACAGGGAACATTAATTGAATGTTCTCCCCCTAACATGCCCTGTATAACTGACACGTATAACTGCAGCGACATGCTGAACATACAACCATTAGACAAGAAATAAGATAGTGTCACGTTGTGTTCCCACTGGGCCGTACAGCCTTGACGGTATGGCAGCTGGCCAACAGGGCGCAGGTCACAGTCTATAGTTCATATAGTGCACCTGTGGCAGCTCGGACAGTAGCAAGGCTAGCTCGGCTGGGACTAGGCAGCAGGTAGATGTCAGACGTGGAGCAGCAGGACAGGCGTGGAATACAGCACAGCATGACTACTGCTCAGCACGCCACTTGACCAGGATAGGACGGGATACAGGTACGGGGAACACTAGGAACTAGGAGACCATTTGCATAGACAAACTTTGGGTATGACAACAACGCTCTGACATGGGAGGAAGATGCACAGCACTTCTTATAGCAGAGGGTGCTCTGGGAGCAATCAGCTCAATCTCCCACCTGTCTGCACTTTGGCTTCTTAAGTCTGGACTGAGCGCACCCAGGTGGTCACTGTGGAATAAGATGGCCGTAGACATCTCTGGAGAGAAGGGCGTTGACTGGATGGAAGGAGTTTGTGTTCAGCGACCACGGACGTTACAGATCGATAGATAGATCGATCGATCGAAAGCAAAAAAGTTGGGATGCAATCTTCTATTTGTCCACAAGATGTCAGTCTTGTAGCATAAAAATAGTAAATGTACATTTTTAAGTGCACCTCCTGTTGGTTGTAGTGATATTTATTGTGCGTTCTGTCGCGTGATGAAGAAGTATTAAGTCAACATTTAAGCCCTGAGGTTTCCACGTATGATACCTAAAAATCCATTCTAATTCTTTATTTTTGAGTATTCTAATCCTATCATCCCTTCGTGTAAGTGCAAGAACATTATCAATAATTTGGAAATGGATTGGCTTCTCTGTGTGTTTGACATCAATTCACTGTAAATATTGGTTTATATGTAGTTTTCCCTCGGGTTTAAATCTAAAATTCACTGTATTTCGTATCACAAGGGATATATCCTATTAACACCATCTAGCAATGGTTCATTCCTTTATTATCTTGGCATGAACAAATTATAATGTGTCTTTATTACTAGTGCATGTGCACTTTACATTAACACCATAAACGTAGTAAGATAGATCAATGAATTTTAATCGCTGCCTGTCTAAAACAAAAATTCCTCTATATCTTTTTGTATTTTTTATATGTTTAATATTTATATAGATTTTATATTATTAAAATAATTATTTCATTATTTATTAGTACAATTAATATTCTTGCTATTCCCAACCCAATGGATCAAATGAGTTTCAATCACTGCCTGTCAGGAAAAAAAAGCAGCGTCAATCGCTGCCTGTCTGAAACAAAAATTCCTATATATTTTTAATTTTTTGTGTATTTTGTCTTTATATAAATTTCATATTTTTATAATAATTATTTATTAATGCAGTGGATATGCTTGCTATTCCACTCTGTTTCCAAACTCCTAGCACCTATGTTGCAAAGAGGGTTGCAGGAGATATAGCACTCATACAAGCAGGCGCTATTGACTATCTATCTACTACCAGCCCTACGCGTTTCTTTACTGGGTTGTGTCTCTGCCGTAAATCATCAGGGGCTTGCAGAGTCAGAGTGTTGTAGCGTCTAGCATTCTAGAAATGTTCAATTTATTAGATGTATTAAACAAGAATCTTATAAAGGTGAAGTCTCCACCCCCGTCAGGAATCACCGTCTGCTACAGCCTATGAGGGATGACACATCAGTGCTAAGTCCCGCCCTGTTGGAAAAGAAGTGTTCAATGTATTAGATGTATTAACCCCTTCCCGACATTTGCCGTATGGGTACGCCATGGAAAGCCATGACTTCCCCCAAATTGCCGTACCCATACACCAAATGTTTGGCACCAGCTCAGAAGCTGAGCCGGTGCCATCATCGCCGGATCTCAGCTGTATCTTACAGCTGACATCCGACTGTAACGGCAGGGAATGAAATTAGCTTCGATCCCCGCCATTAACCCCTTAAGTGCAGCGCTGAAACGCGAGTGCTGCACTTAAGGTGTTTGCAGCTCATCGGAACCCCAGCAATGAAATTGCCGGGGTTCCGGTGGCTGCAATGGCAACCGGAGGCCTAATACTGGCCTTCCGGTCTGCCTAGCACTGAAGCCGGTCAAGGCCTGATCGGCTTCCGTAGCCGCCAGGAAGATGGCGCCGGCCCAGGAGCTGCTCCGGCGTCATCAGCGGTGGAAGTCATCTGTATGTTACAGCTGACATCCACCTGTAACGGCAGGAACCGGAGCTAGCTCCGATCCCTGCCATTAACCCCTTCGATGCAGCAATCGAAAGCGATTGCTACATCGTAGCGGTTACGAGCAGATCGCCAGCCCTGACAGGCAATCAGGACTGGCGACTGCTGCTATGGAAACAAGAGACACAATGGCCTCCTGCTCTGCCATTACGGAAGCCGATTAGGCCCCGCCGGGAGGTGAAGCCTAATCGGCTTGCTGTCAGTGAATAACTGACAGATCTAATACATTGCACAATCTGACAGCTCCACCTTCAAGTCCCCTAGTGGAACTTGAGAAAAAGTGTAAAAAAAATAAAAGTGAAAAAAATTAAAGTTTGAAAACCATAAAAGTTTCAAGTAATAAAATAAAACACAATCCCCCTTTTACTCTTATCAAGTCCTTTATTACTGAAAAAAAAGTAAACCATACGTATTTGTTATCACTGCGAC
This sequence comes from Rhinoderma darwinii, assembly GCF_050947455.1. NCBI lineage: Eukaryota > Metazoa > Chordata > Amphibia > Anura > Rhinodermatidae > Rhinoderma > Rhinoderma darwinii. The sequence goes on along the minus strand of NC_134687.1, from coordinate 22,927,373 downwards.
TGTAACGACCTGAGGTATCAAAATATTATAGTATTTATTGCACGTAGTGAACAGCGTAAAAAAAAAACGTAAAAAACTATACCAGAGTTTCTGTTTTTTGCCCTACAAATACAGGAATAAAAAAAAGTGATCAAAAAGTTGCATGTATCCAAAAATGGTACCTATAAAAACTATAGCTCGTCTCGCAAAAAACAAGCCCTCATACACCTCCGTTGACAAAAAAAATTAAGTTATGGTTCCCACAACTTGGCGACAGCAAAAATACATTCTTTTTACAAAAGTAGTTTTATTGTGCAAAAAGTTGTAAAAGATAAAAAAGTCCTATAAAATAGGTATCGCCGGAATCGTACTGACCCGCAGAATAAAGGTAACATGTAATTTATAACGCATGGTGAACGCTGTATAAAAAAACCTAAATAAAAATATGCCAGAATTGCGTTTATTTGTTTATCTGGCCTCCCAAAAAATAGGATAAAAGGTGATCAAAAAGTCGCATGTACCCCAAAATGGTACCAATAATAACTACAGCTCGTCCCGCAAAAAAAAACCCTCATACCGCTACGTCTATGAAAAATAAAATTAGTTAAGGCTCCAATAAGTCAGGAAATTAAAAATATGCAGTTGTGCCGGCCCGAGGGGAACATTTCTTCTGTTAAGAGGCGATTTATCTAGGACCTAAAATTAGGGAACCAGGAAGGGGAGGGCCCAAACATATCCGCTGGAAGCGAGGGCGCCCGTATTATACCAGGACAACACTTCCCAGCAAAATTCCCCAAACTGCAAAGGTGCAGAGTGTGGACTAAAAGGGGGATAAGAAAGGACGCCATATATCAGTGCGACACCGGCCTGTGCAGAAAGGATTGCTTCACAGCGTAACACACATCTATGGATCATTTTGTTTACCCCATTATTATACCACCTGACTATGCCCCTGATGTACTCTGCCCGGCTTACATGTACCCCCACATTATAAATTAAAACACCAGCAATACTCAAAACAAATCTACTACCAAGCCAAATCCGCTCTCCAAAAGCCAAATGGCGTTCCCTCCCATCTGAACCCTACAGCGTGCCCAAACAGCAGTTTCCTTCCACATATATGGCATAGTCATACCCAGGAGAACCCTTTTAACAATTTTTTTGGGTGTGTGTCTACAGTGACATAAGCTGGGCATAACATATTTGCCACTGAAATGGCATATCTAGGGAAAAATATAAATTTTTACTTTGCACCATCCGCAGCGCATTCATCTATGGAAAAGACCTGTGGGGTGAAAATGCTCACTACACCCCTTAATAAATGCCATGAGGGGTGTAGTTGCCAAATGGGGTCACTTCTCAGGGGTTTCTTTTTATTATTTCACATCAGAGCCTCTGCAATTGTGAACCAAGACTTTGTAAATCGCCAAATTAGGCCTCAATTTCGCATGGTGCTCTTTCACTCCTGAGCCTGGTCGAACGTCCAGGCAAAAGATTAGGGCCACATGTAGGGTGTTTCTAAAACCGGGAAACACCGCATAATAATTAGAGAGCTGTCTTGTTATGGTGGCACAAGCTGGGCACCACATATTGGCATATCTATGAAAAAAATCCCATTTTCACTCTGCAACATCGAGTGCACACTAATTTCTACAAAACACCTGCAGGGTTAACATGCTTACTACACCACTAGGTAAATGCATTGAGGGGTGTAGTTTCCAAAATGGGGTCACTTCTGGGGGTTTCCACTGCTTTGGTCCCAGAGGCGCCCAGAAACCAATCCAGCAAAATCTGCACTCCAAATGACGCTCCTTCCATTCTGAGCCCTGCCGTGTGACCAAACAGCAGTTTATGACCACATATGGGGTATTGCCATACTCGGGAGAAATTGCTTTACAAATGTTGGGTTCTTTTTTTTCCTTTATTTGTTGAGAAAATGAAAAATTTTGCGCTAGAGCTACGTCTTATTGAAGAAAAAGGTTTATATTTTCACTGCCCAATTCTAATAAATTCTATGAAACATCTATGGGGTCTAAATGCTTACTACACCCCTAGATGAATTCCTCAAGGGGTGTAGTTTCCTAAATGGAGTCACTTTTTGGGCATTTTCATTGTTTTGTCCCCACCGGGGCTTTGCAAATGTGACCTGGCCTCCGCAAAACATTCCTTCTAAATGTGATCTCCAAAAGCCAAATAGTGCTCTTTCCATTCTAAGCCCTGCCGTGTGTTCAAACAGCCGTTTATTACCACATGTGGGGTATTGCTTTACTCGGAAGAAATTGCTTTACAAATTTTGTGGTGCGTTTTCTCCTTCAGCCTTTGTGGAAATGAGAAAAAATTAGCTAAACCTACATTTTCTTTGAAAAAAAAATGTAGATTTTTATTTTCAGGGCCTACTTCCAATAATTTCTGTGAAAAACCTGTGGGGTCAAAACGCTCACTATACCCCAAGATAATTTCCTCAATGGGTATAGTTTCCAAAATGGGGTCATTTGTGGGGGGTTTCCACTGTTTTGTCTCCTCAGGGGCTTTGTAAATGTGACATGGCCTCCGCAAACCATTCCTGCTAAATGTGAACTCCAAAAGCCAAATGGTGCTCCATCCCTTCTAAGCCCTGCCGTGGGTCCAAACATCCGTTTATGACCACATGTGGGGTATTGTTTTACTCGGGAGAAATTGGTGGTGCTTTTTCTGCTTTAGTCCTTGTGGAAATTAGAAATAAAATTGCTAAACCTACATTTTCTTTGAAAAAAAAAAAAATGGATATTAATTTTCACGGCCTACTTCCAATAATTTCTGTAAAAATTATGTGCAGTCAAAATGCTCACTATACCCTAGATAATTTCCGAGGTGTGTAGTTTCGGAATGGGGTCACTTTTGGGGGATTTACACTGTTTTGGCACCGCAAGAGCCCTTCAAACCTGACATGGTGCCTAAAATATATTGTAATAAAAATAAGGGCCCAAAATTCACTAGGTACTCCTTTGCTTCTGAGGCTGGTGCTTCAGTCCAGTAGCACGCTAGGGCCGCATGTGGAATATTTCCTAAAACTGCAGAACCTGGGCAATAAATATTACGTTGCGTGTCTCTGGTAAAACTTACTGTGTTACAAAAAAAATGGATTAAAAATTTATTTCTGCAAAAAAATATGAAATTTGTAAATTTCACCTCTAAATGCTGTTTTGACTACTTTGAGGGGTGAAGTTTTTAAAATGGGGTGACTTTTTGGGGGTTTCTAATATGCAAGGCCCTCAAAGCCACTTCACAACTGAACTGGCCCCTGTAAAAATGGCCTTTTGAAATTTTCTTGAAAATGTGAGAAATTGCTGCTAAAGTTCTAAGCCTTGTGATGTCATAGAAAAATAAAAGGATGTTCAAAAAACGATACCAATCTAAAGTAGACATATGGGGGATGTTAATTAGCAACAATTTTGTGTGGTATAACTGCCTGTCTTACAAGCAGATACATTTAAATTGAGAAAAATTCAAATTTTTGCAATTTTTCACTAAATTTTGGTGTTTTTCACAATACTGAACATATCGAGCAAATTTTGCCAGTAACTTAAAGTGCAATGTGTCACGAGAAAACTCAGAATCACTTGGATAGGTGAAAGTATTCCGATGTGTGATTACCACATAAAGTGAAACATGTCAGATTTGAAAAATGAGGCTCTGTCAGGAAGGTGAAAAGTGGCTAAAGAGGGAAGGGGTTAATCATTCTCTGGTAGAGCGACTTGTGTGCTGAGGGCCGTTGTCTTGCTGCATGACCCACGATCTCTTGAGATTCAGCTCACAGACGCGTCCAAACATTTTTCTATTTGGTGTACAGATGGACTGCCCCCCTCCAGGTCCCTCTGTCCCCCCCTCAGCCAGGCCCCTCTGTCCTCCCCCTCCAGGTCTCTCTGTATCCCGCTCCAGGTCCCTCTGTCCCCCCTCCCTCCTGGTCCCTCTGTCACCCCTCTCCAGGTCTCTCTGTATCCCCCTACAGATACAAAAGTCTATCTACGAGACGTCCCCAGGAAGTGAATGACTTCTAGTCGTTTTAGTGGCAATGTCTTCATGTTTAATCTGAAAGGTTCTGAGCGCAATATTCAGTCGATCACATCAATACACCGTGACATACAGTCATAGGGGGAGACAAGATCGTCTTTATTGCGGTTTACCGTCTCCCTGTTCTCTCAGTTACGATGTCATATTTCTTCTCTTCTGTATCCTAGCAACAATATCACGTGAAGCCGAACCACCGAGTCGTCATCTCCGTGCTGGAACAATCAGGATCAAGACCGTGGATCTCCGGAGTGTAACTAGAAACATATAAATAGTATATATATTATATACATCATTCCACAGCGAGACACCCACATGACACTCTACTCTGGATATCAGGACGTCACCATGTTCCAGGTTTTGTACTTATTATTCATTGATTTATTGAACCAGTGAATTTCTATTTTATGTGTTTTTAACTTTACAAATGAATATTTCCTTATTGTATTTATTTAATAATTTTGCACTTTGTGTTTTTTTCCAGGGCAACGTTCACCCCCCCCCCCCCACAGTGGGAGGAGGGGAACGGAGCAGAGTCTGCTTGCTAGCGCCTTTTTCCTTTTGAATGTTTAACCGTCAACCAGAACCCCACAATGTATGTCTCCTCTGACCTGAAGGGGTCGTGTGAACCCCGAAAACAGTCTGTCATAGAGCACAGTAAAGCCTGGACAGCAATTTCCAGCCTGGAGCGACTGTTCTACTACTGAGGGTTGTACCGACGTGCGCCCTGCTCTTTTATCTTCAAGATGCCCGGCGCGATGGCCATCAATCGCTAACGAGGAAACCGGCACTGGCAGCACCCTCATATCTACAGTGGCGCTTCAAAGTTTGTGATCCCTTCAGGATTTTCGACATCAGATTTTCACACAAGTTTTAAAAGTTGAGAAACAAATCAAACAAATGAGTCAATATTAGACTTGGTCATCTATCTATTGACGAAAATGATTCAATATCTGTGAGCGATAAAAGTAAGTGAACCTCTGCTCTGTGTCCGGTGTGACGCCTTGTGCAGCATCTAAACGTCTCCCGTAATTGTTGATCAGTCCTCCATATCGGCTGGGAGGATTTGAGCCCATTCCCCTGTACAATACAGCTTCACCTCTGCTATGTTGGTGGTTTCCTCCCATGAACTCCTCGCTTCAGGTCCTTCCACAACATTTCTATTGGATTACGGTCAGGACTTTGACTTGGCCATTCCACAACTTTCACTTTCTTCTTCCTTAACCATTCCCTGGTAGAGCGACGTGTGTGCTGAGGGCCGTTGTCTTGCTGCATGACCCACGATCTCTTGAGATTCAGCTGATGAACAGACGTCCTGACATTTTTCCTTAGAATTTGCTGGAATAATTCATTGTTTTATAATGACGGCGGCCGTCCTGGCCCAGATGCAGCAAAACAGTCCCAAACCAGAATACCACCACAACCACCACCACCACCAATATGGAGAGCAGCGGCGTTCTCCCTGCTCTGCTGCCATGCACACCATTGTTGGTCATGGTCCTCCGGATGGGGGACTCATGTACATTAACATCAGCTGATATGAGAAAGATCTTCAGTTGCTTAGAGATTTCCTTGGGTTCCTTTGTGACCTTGCGGACTATTATATGCCTCGCTCTTGGCCTGATCTTTGTTGGTCGATCACTCCGGGGGAGGGTAATGATGGTCTTGAATTGCCTCCATTTGTACATAATCTCTCTGACTGTGGATTGTGGAGTCTGAACTCTGTAGAGATGGTTTTGACACCTTCTCCAGCAGCAACAAGTCTTCTCCTGAGCACCTCAGAAATCTCCTTCTTTGTGTCATGCTCATGTGTTGTGATGATGAGAGTGATAGATCCCGGGTTTTTACATAGAACAGGTCGCCCGCTCACACCGGATTGTCATCCCATGGGTTAAAAATACCCGACTCTAATGTCACCTTCATCTTGTCCTTCACATACTTTTGCCACTCCCAAATATTGGATCATTTTCTTCTATAGATAAATGACCAGGTCTAATATTGTTGACTTATTTGTGTGATTTGATTCTCTTTATCCACTTCTAAGACTTGTGTGAAATCTCATGTAGTTTTAGGTCAAATATATGTGGAAATATAGAAAATTCCAAAAGGGATCACAAACTATCAAGCACCACTTGTATGCTCAAACATAGCATTGTAACTACACGCCATGGTGGCAGTCACCCTTTTTTCCCAGTGCCTCATAAGCATATTCATCAACATCCATAGTTACATAGTTATATAGTTACATAGTTAGTACGGCTGAAAAAAGACACATGTCCATCAAGTTCAACCAAGATCATCAGTTTTCATTCGTGTCCATCATCCATGTCCATCATCAGTCATCATCCATATCTATCATCGCTTATCATGCATGTTCATCTTTCATACTCATCATCAGTTATTATTCACACACACGATCAACGATCTCCGGAAACACTGCATCAAATATTCAGGAGAGATGCTGTATAACATTCACATCTATGAACTTCAGTGGCTGCTTCATTCTGGTAACAGATCACCTGAGAGCTGAGCTCGAGTAGTCAGCGACCAACAACCCCCTCCCCCACAGGAAGTGGAATAGAAAGAGTTAAGCTCTAGAGATGAAGTTCAGCTATAAAACCTTCAGCCGCTGCTCCACGCTCCGGATGTGCTTCCCTCTTATCCCTTGCAGTGGCGGCTGCTCAAGGTCTCAATCTCCTTCATGAGGCGCAGGCAGAGTTCATCCTGATAGGGGAGGGCCACACACTGGACAGACAAGGGCAGACCCACCCCGCCTTCAACAGCCTGCAGAGACAACACGTACAAAGAGTCACAGGGAAGGCAGAGTAGGCCGTTGCCTAGAGCTCCATTATGGGGGTTGCATGAAAAAAATAAATCTCCACTGTGTTGGAGCGACATTGTATGATACCACACCTGCTTCTCGGATGTGGAAGTTACGGAGTTAATCAGGGCTAATAGCATATGACAGGTATCATGCGGAGACTGAGGGGGGTGTCACATTTTAGTAACCCTGGGCACCAAGAGAGCTTGCCCGCCCCACACATCATTTATGGCAGGGGGCCACACTGGGATCTTGTGCCCCATTCCTGACCCTCCCACCCCATTACTAACATAGGCGTACATAGCAGGACCCTGGAGCCGGTGAGAGTGCTATGGGGGCACTGTGACTGGCACATTAGTATTAGGCTTTGTTGTACACCTATATTATGGTCACTGCTACGTGGGACACAATTTATGGATAATTCTGTGTGGTCGGGCTGATCTTATTTCTGTACTGGTACTACGATTGTGCCTACACTTCTACATGGACATTACCATGTAGAATACCTCCAAGCTGGCACCAATAATACAGGGATCATTGGCAGCGGGAGCATTTGTTGTAGAGCATGCGTCTCTGCTTCCATGGCCAAGGCTCCTGAGTGAGAGCCAGCCATAATTGTAGCTCCTAAAGGAGAGTTATCTGGCCACCCATAGGACCCAGGATCTGCCCCAAGAGTTACCAGCAGACAAGCAGGACAAATACTCCCATCAGGTATATGGGCCTTTCCCAGTGCCACCCCATCTCATGCATGCTGCCCTGATATTCACCTTTTTGAAGAACTTGTCCCAGGGGTCATTGCCGTAGCCCCTGTAATGCTTCAGTTCCTCCTCATCTTCTGCAGTGACCGAACCAACAGGGACAACTCCAGCCGGAAAATTTAGAAGGTTGTAGAGCATGGTGTAGGAGACTGCACCTGGGGGAGACATAAGTGGGACCTCATCAGTTCTGCGGCACCATTCCTGGTTTTGTTACTTAACAAGCCTGGACCTCTCTGTGTCTCCACATGCCAGGGCAGGCGTGGACTCTCAGATCTTCTGGGATTGTGTCTGGGATTCTGTGGATTGCCTCCACATTGCTCTGGTGCCGGTGTGTGAGGATGGAGGGGGTTGTAGTCCCCAGATTCAGTGGTTCTCTGGTCTCTTGTACATCTGCCCTTTAGGTTTCCACACACGGCAGCTTCAGAGGTAACAGAGAACAAATCAATAAGTAAGAACCGTCTACAGAGCAACGTTCCGGCAGTGGAGTAGATATAGGGGTCTCAGTTGCAACTGGGCCCCGAACCAGGGGGATCCATGGCCCCTCGCACCATGTCTATCACAGTTACTGTAGTAAACTACACGGGCACCTGTAACATTGTACAGCCATTATATGTGCAGTAGCTCCTGACAACAGGGACCATATATTTACCGAGCAGTCTCCCCGCATAGCCAGTATTGAAGGCTGGACCCAACATGGGACAGAGAACCACGTCCAGACTCAACTTCCGCCATTCACTGATGAATTCTGTCCGGTAATCCTGGAGGAACATGGGCGCTACATCAGTTATATATGTAATGAGGGCCACATCAGTTATATATGTAATGGGGCCACATCTGTTATATGTAATGGGGCCACATCTGTTATATGTAATGGGGCCACATCTGTTATATAAGCAATGGGGTGAAATGTTATATATTTGTAGGGGTTCTAGAGCAGGCAGCGGAGAGAAAATCCAGTTTGACTTTTGTGCAGCGTGTCAACGCCTTGTGTTCTTTCCCTATTATTTGGTCGCTCCCACTTAACATTACAGTGATTCCATAATGGGAATGAGGGAAGACGTTGCTAGTTACGCAGTGTTTGGTTATGTGTGTAGATTTACTAGGTGTGAACTTGCACCTTAAAAGGAGCTGAACAGAGAAATGCTGTCCGTGCGTGTCTTATTTACTGTTACATTCTGTACCTGCAGCTCTATGTGATGCGCCCAATGATCCTTCACAGACCTAGATGGGAAAGAGTGGTACAAACACATTAATAATGCACAATAGTTGTAGGAGGACAACAATGGGTGTGAGGATGAGGATGGGTGTAGGAGGACTAGGATGGGTGTGTGGATGAGTATGAGTGTAGGAGGACAACGATGGGTGTGAGGATGAGTATGAGGATGGATGTAGGAGGACAACGATGGGTGTGAGGAGGAGTACGAGGATGGGTGCAGGAGGACAACAATGGGTGTGAGGATGTGTGGAAGAGTATGAGGATGTGTGCAGGAGGACTACGATGGGTGTATGGAGGGGATTAAGACAATAATGGGTGTAGGAGGATTGAAGTAGGAGGACAACAATGGGTGTATGGAGGTGAGGAAGAATAGGAGGATGGGTGTAGGAGGACCATGATGGGTCTATGAGGGTGAGGAAGATTATGAGGATGTGTGTTGAAGGACAATGATGGGTGTAGGAGGACAACGATGGGTGTATGGGGGGTGAGGATAAGTATGAGGCAAGGTGTTTGAGGAGTTGTGTATATGAGGATGGGTGTATGAGGAGGAGTGTGAAGATGGTGTATGTGTATGAGGAAGAGGATGAGTTTATGGGGATTAGTCTGAAAATGGGCGTATGTGGACATGGGTACATGAGGGGGGGAGTGTAAGACTCGACAAGAGGGCAGCCCTTCTAGACCTAAATTTTAACCAATAGGCCGGACAGAATATCAGGTTGGGGGTCACCTAGGGAATAGTGACCACGACATAATAGCTCTTCATTTATTCTTTAACCCCTTGTGGACACAGCCTAGGTTTTCAAATCTGACGTGTCTCTATGTGGTAATAACGTGGGAATGCTTTTACTTATCTAAGTGATTCGAAGATTCTTTTCTCGTTACACATTGGACTTTAGGTTAGTAAAAAAAAAAAAAATAGGACGATAAGTTCAAGATTCATGTGTGAAAAACACCAAAATTTAGAGAAAATTAGCAAAAATTTGCATTTTTCGAAATTTTCATGTATCTACTTGTATGGCGGACAGTAATAATCACACGTAATAGTTACTTGTTCACATCCCCATATCTCTACTTCAAAAAACTATGCAATTATAAACATTGTTTTATTTTTCTAGGACGTCACAAGGTTTACAACTTTAGCAGCAAATTCTCACATCTTCAAGAAAACTTCAAAAGGCTATTTTTTCAGGGACCAGTTCAGTTGTGAAGTGGCTTTGAGGGCCTTATATATTAGAAAGTCCCCATAAATCCCCAATATGTAAATGCTGCACCCCTCAAAGTATTTAAAACAGCATTCAGAAAGTATTTTAACCCTTTAGGCGTTTCACAGGAATTAAAGCAAAGTGGAGGCGAAATTTACAAAATTTATTTATTTTTGCCGAAATGCATTTGGAATATTTTTTCCCCTGTAACACAGAAAGTTTTACCCAAGGAACGCAACTCAATATTTATTGCCCAAATTCTGCAGTTTTTAGAAATATCCCACATGTGGCCCTAGTGGGACTGGACTGAAACACTGGCCTCAGAAGTAAGGGAGCACCTAGTAGATTTTGGGGCCTCCTTTCTATTAGAAAATATTTTAGGTGCCATCTCAGGTTTGAAAAGGTCTGGTTGTGCGAAAACCCTCAAAAAGACACCATTTTGGAAACTACACTCCCAAGGAATTAATCTAGGGGTATAGTTGGCATTTTGACTCCACTGGGGTTTTTTTTCAGAATCTAGTGCAATTATGATGTGACATTAAAACTTACATTTTTTCGGATAAAACGTGGACATTCAATTTTTATAAGGAATAACGGAGAAAAAGCACCCCAACATTTGAAGAGCAATTTCTCCCGATTATGGCAATATCCCATATGTGGTAATAAACTGCTTTTTGGACACACGGCGGGGCTCAGAAGGCAAGGAGCGCTATTTGGCTTTTGAAGCTCAAGTTTTGCTGGAATCGGTTTTGGGTGTCCTGTTGCATTTGCAAAGCCCCTGAGGGACCAAAACAGTGAAAACCCCCAAAAGTGACCCAATTTTGGAAATTAAAGCCCTCAAGGAATTTATCGAGGGATATAGTGAGCATTTAGACCCCACAGGTTTTTTGCTGAACTTAGTGGATTTAGGAAGTGAAAATGAATATCAACATTTTTTACACTAAAATGTTGCATTTTTTTTCATTTCCACAAGGCATAAAGGAGAAAAAGCCGCACAAAATTTGTAAAACAACTTCTCCCGAGTACGGCATTACCCCATATGTGATCATAAACTGCTGTTTGGGCACATTGCAGGGCTCAGAAAGGTAGGAGCGCTATTTGGCATGCCGATTTTGCTGATTTGATTTTTGGGCGCAATGTCGCATTTACAAAACCCTGAGGTGCCAGAGTGCAGTGGAAGCCCCAAAAAGTGGCACAATTTTCGAAACTATACCCCTCAAGGAATTTATCATTTGCCTGGACATATGACAGGGCTCAGAAGTGAAGAGCAACATGCGCATTTGAGGCCTGTTTTGGTTATTTTCACAGCAGTGGCCCACAATTGCAGGGCTCTGAGGTCCAATAGTAAAACAAACCCCGAAGTTGTGACCCCTATCTTGGAAACTACTAAAGTAGGGCATATTAAGGGGTGCAGTGAGCATTTTGACCCAACGTGTTTTTGCATAGGAAATTAATGCATAGCGGATGATGCAAAGTAAAAATAAATTTTTCCGCTGATATGCCATTTTAGTGCACAATATGTTGTGCCCAGTTTGTGCCACTGAAGACAAATACCTCAAAATGTTAAGCAGGAGGAGAGCGCGAAGATGAGCACGCGGGGAGGAGAGCGCGAAGATGAGCACGCGGGGAGGAGAGCGCGAAGATGAGCACGCGGGGAGGAGAGCGCGAAGATGAGCACGCGGGGAGGAGAGCGCGAAGATGAGCACGCGGGGAGGAGAGCGCGAAGATGAGCACGCGGGGAGGAGAGCGCGAAGATGAGCACGCGGGGAGGAGAGCGCGAAGATGAATATGAGGACCCCCAGACGAAGGCTCTCAGGCGAAACGTAAGTCGGGTGTGACGCCAGACAGAACAAATCTATGGGTAAGTTGCTTATACTATATATCCACATATACTTGTTATGTAACCATTTATTTGGGTCTGGTGTTGACTGCATCTTTGCCTTCAAATGATTACTCAAACTTGGGACTCTGCATATTATCTAGAACACATGACATGTCTCCTGGCTTTATATATCTCATACATTATGTAGAGCACTGAATGTGCTTTCATGCTTGCAGTTACTCCAAGCCTTACTCCTGATACTTCCAAAACACATATGTTTATTTATTATCCAACTATTGACAACTGTCTGGCCACATCTGCTTCACACTGTGGTCATCATCTTTGATTTTAATGTGTGTTTTTTTATATTTTGTACCAATAAAATGATATATTTTATCAGTATAAGCATGGTTTTGACTCAAATTTTAGGTTTTTATTCTGAAGATGAGGAGGAGTACGTGATGAGGAATATGAGGAGTAGTGTGTGCGTAGAGGGGCACGAGGAGCAGTGCGTGAGGAGGAATATGAGGAGTGTGTGCGTAGAGGGGCACGAGGAGCAGTGCGTGAGGATGAATATGAGGATGAGCGCGTGAGGCGGAGTGCGTGAGGATGAATATGAGGATGCGCGCGTGAGGCGGAGGGCGAGGATGAATATGAGGATGAGCGCGTGAGGCGGAGTGCGTGAGGATGAATATGAGGATGAGCGCGTGAGGCGGAGTGCGTGAGGATGAGCGCGTGAGGAGGAGCGCGTGAGGATGAATATGAGGATGAGCGCGTGAGGATGAATATGAGGAGGAGTGTGTGAGGATGAATATGAGGAGGAGTGCGTGAGGATGAATATGAGGAGGAGTGCATGCGTGTGTGGGAAGAGGGGCGCTAGGAGCAGTACGTGAGGATGAATGCGTGAAGGAGTGCGTGAGGATGAATATGAGGAGGAGTGCGCGAGAAGGAGTGCGCGAGGATGAATATGAGGAGGAGTGCGCGAGAAGGAGTGCGCGAGGATGAATATGAGGAGGAGTGCGCGAGAAGGAGTGCGCGAGGATGAATATGAGGAGGAGTGCACGAGAAGGAGTGCGCGAGGATGAATATGAGGAGGAGTGTGCGAGGATGAATATGAGGAGGAGTGCGCGAGGATGAATATGAGGAGAGGAGTGCGTGCGGAGAAGTGCGAGAAGAGGAAAGGAGTGCGTACGGAGAAGTGCGAGAAGAGGAGGAGTGCGTGCGGAGAAGTGCGAGAAAAGGAGAGGAGTGCGTGCGGAGAAGAGTGCATGCGTGCGAGAAGAGGAGTGCGCGAGGACCAGTGCATGAAGATGAATATGAAGATGAGCGCGTGAGGAGGAGTGCGTGAGGATTAATATGAGGATGAGTGCGTGAGGAGGTATATGAGGAGGAGTGCATGAGGAGGAGTGTGTGAGGATGAATATTAGGAGGAGTGCGCGAGGAGTGTGTGAGGATGAATATTAGGAGGAGTGCGCGAGGAGGAGTGCGTGAGGATGAATATTAGGAGGAGTGCGCGAGGATGAATATTTGGAGGAGTACGTAAGGAGGAGTGCGTAAGGAGGAGTATGAGGGACTGCGTGAGGATGAATATGAGGAGGAGTGCGTGAGGAGGAGTGTGTGAGGATGAATGTGAGGGACTGCGTGAGTATGAATATGAGGAGGAGTGCGTGAGGTTGAATATGAGATGGAGTGCGTGAGGAGGAGTGCGTGAAGATGAATATGAGGAGGAGTGCATGAGGAGGAATATGAGGAGGAGTGCGTGAGGAGGAGTGTGTGAGGATGAATATTAGGAGGAGTGCGTGAGGAGGAGTGCGTGAGGATGAATATTTGGATGAGTACGTAAGGAGGAGTGTGTAAGGAGGAGTATGAGGGACTGCGTGAGGATGAATATGAGATGGAGTGCGTGAGGAGGAGTGTGTGAGGATGAATATGAGGAGGAGTGTGTGAGGATGAATATGAGGATGTGTGTGTGAGGAGGAGTACGTGAGGATGGGTGCACGAGAAAGAGTGCGTGAGGATGAATATGAGGGAGTGTGTGAGGAGGAGTGCGTGAGAATGAATAGCAGGAGGAGTGCGTGAGGATGAATATGAGGTGTTCGTGTGGAGGAGTGCGTGAGGATGAATATGAGGTGTGCTTGTGGAGGAGTGCGTGAGGATGAATATGAGGAGGAGGAGTGCGTGAGGATGAATATGAGGAGGAGTGCAAGAGTAGGAGTGCGTGAGGATGAATATGAGGAGGAGTGTGTGAGGATGAATATGAGGAGGAGGAGGAGTGCGTGCGGAGTGCGAGGTCAGAAGTACAAGGACGGGTGTGAACATTTGAATGGATATAACAGGACGGGTCTCACCTTGCTCCACATGCTGAATTTATGGTCCTGGAAATCCTGGGAAACTGCAAAGCAAAATAACGTGATTCAGTTACAGGAAAATTATGAAAAAGATTAGAAAAGTGCCAGTAACGAGGCCCATCCCACTGGTACTAAGGCCCCTCCCACTGCTAATCACATATTCATATCAATATCATCACCATTAATATAATCATCATCACCACAATTTTTAGGCCCGCTGTGTTTTTTTTTTTTAACATCTTTGCTTCCAATTATTAACCCCATAGGACCCATGCACATGACCGTAGATTATATCCGTAATTACGGACTCACTCATTTCTATAGACGACGGACACGTTCCTGTATATGTACGGGAATGGGTCCGGGCTGGAGAAAACTTCCGGAAATAGGACATGTTCTATTTTTGATTTTTGTTTATGGACCGCGCTTACATACTTTATAATGGGAGTATGGCCCGCAAATGTGGATGTCTCTCTGCGGCTGGCCGTAGCCGTAATACTGGACCGTGTGCGGGGGTCTTAAGGACCAAGCCCATTGCTGTGTTCATGACGGCAGGAACGTTTTTCATTGTGCCCGCTTTCCGTCAAACATATTTCTTTTTGAGTGTCACTCTGTGAGGGATTTGTTTTTGTGGGATAGTTGCAGAATTTTTAGGCATCCCCTTCAGGTACATAAGCGTGCGCGGTTCACCTTTAATAACACGTTTATTGCGCGGGTTGTTACGAGGATGATTAATACGTGTGCACCGATTACTTTTTAGGACTCTTTCCATTGAATAAATATTGTTCATTGTGATTTTCACATTTTATTAGACGATTATTTTTTATGGTCCTATCAGGAGCCTTTTATAACTAATGTAATATTGTGCTGCTGTGTTGTATTAAATATGATGAAGCTGGTATATAAGCTGCGGGATGGGGCTGCCACTATAGGGGAGGGTTCATGTGTTCCTGTGCTAATCATGAAGGAGAATTTCCACTGTAGTAATAACAACTGGGAACGTCGCCATCAAAAGTGTCTACATTTCCCTCAGACTTCCTGCGTCTACTCACAACAGGCCGGAGAATGAGGGCAAGCAACCTCTTGACCGCGCTCGGCATCCTAAGGAGAAGAAGAGACTCCTCCAGATTGGGGTCCACAATGTTCTGCTCACTGACGGGAATAGAAGATACAGGGAGGTTATGTGGATGACCCTGACACATGTGGGGTGCTCTGTGGCGGTGATATGGGACGTAGCCTGTAGATTCGTTACATCATCCAGCCATCTTTTCTTCAGTGATGTTGGACATGATATCAGGGCTGTTTTACAAGATCCTTCTGCTGCTCCATAATGGCATCGGCCTCTAGTAATAAAATGGCGGCTTTGTCCCAGGAAGAAGACTCTCCACCCAAACGCATCTACATAAGCACCTTACCCTAAACGTATGTGAACCCCAGTGTATGACCCCCGAACATATACAAAACACATACAACTTGTCTGCGAGAATTCTCCCTCCGTCTCCAAGCAGCAGCTTAAAGAATATCTCCAACATGTTGTCCACCCGCGGGGGGTTAAATGGGATGAGCTGAGGACAAATAGAAAAACGAAATAATTTATGGTCACAAACAAGTAAGAGATATCGGAGATGAATGTCTCCATGAAGTGCGGGTGCCTTAAGTCTGGAGGCTGCAGATAAAGCGCGCCCATGTATCCGGGACTTCCTGAGCACCGGGACCCCCTCACCCAGTCTGGAACAGTCACATGAGAAAACAAATCTTCAGCTTCTCCAAAATCCCTGAATACAGAACTGTTGACTATTAAGAGATTAATTAACGAGGCTTTAATGGTGGTAAATATAACCCAAAATATGAGTGGATCACCAGTTATCAGCTTTGTGGGTGTTCCGTCCAGTTGTATGAGGACCAGGAGCAGGCAGCGCTTATCAGGCCCAGTGTAGTCAGTTGTCCTTCCATCCCCCGACTTCCCATTCCCCATGATTGCTCTTTGGGGACTCCTGAACGAGTAATTATTAAACCAATTGTCTGCTCCAGTGATGACCATAGTAGTGTCTGCCCCAGTGATGACCATAGTAGTCTCATAGCAGTGTCTGCTACAGTGATGACCATAGTAGTGTCATAGCAAGGTCTGCCCCAGTGATGACCATAGTAGTGTCCAACCAGTGTCTGCTCCAGTGATGACCATAGTAGTGTCTGCCCCAGTGATGACCATAGTAGTCTCATAGCAATGTCTGCTCCAGTGAGGACCATAGTAGTCTCATAGCAATGTCTGCCCCAGTGATGACCATAGTAGTCTTATAGCAATGTGTGTACAGTGATGACCATAGTAGTGTTGTAGCAGTGAATAGTTCCGATTCGGGTATGTTGTGTCTGATGAGGGTGTTGTAACCCCATATACATAAACCTGTAACATGAATGGAATGACCCGTGTCCTCCTCACCTGGTGCCCGGCCTCCTCCAGAAGCTGCTTGGTCTCTAGGAGAACTCGTCTCATACTGGGATTGGGCTGAAAAAAGCCATCCTCCTGATAGTATCCGATGCGGAGAGGTGTGACGAAGGAGAACGTCTGCAGAACACAGGGCAGGGGAGGTTTAGGAAATACTAAAGAGATCACAAAGTAACGATATTACATAAAGAAAAAATACCCATCTACTCCGGGAAGCCCCATCATTGTATCTTCAGGGTCCCCGCCCCCCACCACTCCTCATCCTCCCCATGGACCCCTTTCATATAGAACATAATTTCATCTCACTACCTTCTCATTGAAATAAATTGGAGGAACACTTGGGTCAAGATGAAACATCTCGTCGCACCATAAAGCCTTCATGGTCAGCACCAGACTGTCCACGTCTCTCGCCATTGGCCCGATGCATAATGCCACTGAAATCAGAGACAAAAAAAAAAATGTGTAACTCATTCCCCCGCCACGTAACAGACACGTGTCACATGTCGCCCCCTATGGTCACTGACACCTCCTGCTCCCCTCACACCCGGAAGCTGGGATACAACATCCCACGTCACCTCATCCTTATTTATAGAGAAAACGTCAGCAGTGATCGGCAGGGTCCAGTATCGCAGCTCATCATTGACACATCTTCCACCACATGATGATATTGTGGCTGTCACTGACCTGTGTGAACTGGATCTAGATCATTAAGGTTACGTACAATTAACTGTGGATGACTCTGTTCTTCAGGTGCGGTGGATCTGTCTGACCGGTCTCCTATAGTTATTGAATTCACTTATTGCAGACTGCTTAAATAACAGAAACCCCTGACTGAGGTCACAATTCACACTGACGTATACGTCCGCTGAGCCGTCACTGCCAGTTATTCATCCCACAACGTACGTTACCTGAAAACATCCCATCAATACAGGGACGGACTCCGCACATGCTGCAAAATAAAGAGAAGTGGATAAGAAAGAGCGCAGCTGCCACATCCAATCATTAACCCTCCTCAGCCTGGGCCACACAAACTTCAAGATCCAGGGCGTCCAGCTGAGAACCCCCCCCCCCCCCCCCTACAACAACATTGGCCACATTTACATCTGATTTTGGGGAATATTGCTCTATTGCTCAGGACAAAAAGTTGCATCCACAAAGGCGCCAATTGTGATCTAAGATTTCCAAAATTCATCTTCTCACTCCAAAAAAAAAAAACAAACCGGAGAGGAAAATGGCCGTGGTCGGCTGTGAATGCACTTTTAGACTCATTTATTATCGAAGGCACAAAAATCTAGTTGCTTATAGCAGGAATAACGAAAAAACGGCAGCAGATTTATATAGAGACAAGCAAATTAGCGAACAAGGCGAAATTCTCCTCAACAGCCCTCTACAATTTCTGTAGTGTTATATATATATGAGTGTATACTGTATAATAATATCTATTTATATAGCGCCAACATATTAGGCAGCACTTTACAATTTAGAGGGAACATGAAACAAAACAATATCAGACATGACTTAAGGTATGTTTGATGCTTCCGCTATCTACGACCTTACACCCCAAACCCCAATAAGAGACCACACATGAATTTTGGTGTAAAGGCCACAGCAGCCATTTATTAAACACACCTTTTTTCTGAAAAAGAGCATAACCATAAACACATCATAACTCCATGATAACATCCTGCTCTATTTCCCAACTCCAGATAAAGGATCCTTGAAGGCACTTCAATCATTAAACTCCATCGTTTCCTTATTAGGTCTGGACCCCTTACCCTACAGCCGTTCTGCACCTGACCCGAGGGCACCAACCATGTCCAAGACCTCTCTCTCCCTTCCTGGGGACCCTGCCCATCAGGAATATATATGAGCTGGGTAACCACTCCCCAGCCCCTCCAATACTATCCCGGGTTAAACGCCCCGAGTTCTCTTGCAACAATCTCCATTGTTGCTTCTCCTTCTTACCATTCCGTGCCTCCAAAGACCCCTCCTCCTACCGCCACGACAATCATGTGTGACCCCTTACACATGATTGTCCCTCCACAACTGCAGGGCTTTCTCCATGCCCTCCTTAATGTCCAGGGTCCACATATCCAGACCCACCTCGTTTAGATGAACACCATCCGCCCTGAGGAAACCTACCTCTCTGCCCTCCAACTCCTTATGCCGCACCACAACACCGCCATTGCGTGCCACAAATCTGCCAACTACCTTGTTGACCTTTGCTCGCGCTTTGTTTAAGCTATGTACGGAACGTGCCTGCCGCCACACCTTGCGAGCCACAATATCAGACCATACAATAACCACTCCTGGGAACGCCGACCACAACCGCAAAAGGTCAATCTTCACATCCCTCACTAAATCCCTGGACGACCGAATGCCCAAATCATTGCCGCCAAGGTGCACCACTAAGATATCCGGCGCCCTGTCCAAACCCGCATAAAATTGTACCTCTGGTAGCAGCCTACACCACAGCATGCCCCGCAGGCCCAACCATCTGACCTGCACTTCTGCGTGATCCATGCCCAACTGCCGTCCGGCCGGACGAACATCTGCACGCACACCTCCCCAGTGCACGTAGGAGTGCCCCATGATCCAAATCAAGCAGGGACCTGCACCTAAAACAACACAAAACAACAACGTAACTACTCCATATCCACCTCCAGCACATCTTATCTCCACCGCCTCACAGCAAATGAGGCCGCACATACAACCTATATCGGTCTGACTCCCACCTACCGATCTTCTTAACCATCGCCGGGGATAAACCCCACCGAGCTGCTTCCGTAGCTGCGCCAATTCTAAAAGAATGAGAGCTAAAACCTGCTCCACCTCTGCCAGACAACAGGATACATTTTTTGAACACCTGTGAAAACTGGAATTTTGACAGAGACAGCCCGTCTGCATGAACCAACAAGGATGCCGGGCCCTCAGGCCTCACCGCAACAAACTCCCGAAAACCGCGGACCGGGCACCCCCGCGACCCAGGTAACTCATACAAGCGCACCACAAAACCTCTTCCCTCCTGATCTGTCTTAGATCTACGGAGCAAACAAGAAAGGCAGGAGCCATCCAAATCCACATCAGCGTACAATAAACCCCCTGCCACACTCTTACTGGCCGACACCAACTCCGATATCCAGAACGCCCCAAAGAAAGCCAAAGAAAAGGCCAGTGTAAATAGCCGTACTTCAAATGCTGAAACACAAACCTCCCTCAACAAATCACAAATCGCTACCAACAGCTCAAATGACACCGGCTTCCTGAGATCCCTAACCGCGGAACCCCTCCTGAAACCCTTCATTGCCTGCCGCACCAGAAAGGACTTAGTCACGTCCTCCTCACCTTTCTTCTTGAACCAAAAAGCCAAGGCCGACAAACTCCGAGCGACCGTTGCTGCAGACGACCCCTCACTGTACGCCTTTCCTATAAAATACAGCAAACACGCCTGCCGATCTGCAATACCTGCCTGCGCATTTTCCAACAACGCCTCCCATACCTGCCATACCGCACTGTACCTCTGCCACGTAACCGCACTAACCGACCTTTCCACGAGCGACATCGCCATTGTCACACCACCTTCCACAGATGCTCTGGACAAGGCAGGCCATGAGACTCCGCCCCCGGCGCCAGCAGACGAAACCTGTCCCACTGTTGACGAGAAAGGGAATCAGCCACAGAATTCAGCACCCCAGGAATATGCACTGCCACAAAATGCGCATTCAACATCAGACCTCTCAAAACTAAATGTCACAATAGCCGCACGACTGGCGGAGAATTAGCTGTCTGCGCATTAACAGCCTGAACGACACCCAGATTGTCACATACGAAACGCACTCTCCGGTCCCGCAGACAATCCCCCCACAACTCCGCCGCCACCACAATCGGGAACAATTCCAGCAGAGCCAAGTTACGGACAAAACCACATTCATGCCAAGCATCTGGCCAAACTCCTGCACACCACTGCCCCTGGAAATAAGCCCCAAATCCACAAGCACCTGACGCATCAGTATACAGCTCCAAGTCCACACTAGACACCGGCTGATACATGAGCACCGACCGCCCATTATAGGTCTGCAAAAACTCCCCCCACACCAACAAGTCAGCTTTCAACTCCGCCGACAACCTAATGAAATGATGAGGGGAATGCACCCCTGCGGTAGCACTTGCCAATCGCCTGCAAAACACCCGCCCCATGGGCATAATCCTACAAGCAAAATTCAAATGCCCCAACAAGGATTGCAAGTCCCGCAACTGTATTTTCTTCCTGCGCAGCGCACTCGCCACCAACTCTCTCATCTCCAGCAACTTATCATCAGGCAAGCGACACTCCATATTATCTGAATCAATCATGATTCCCAAAAACTTAATGACCGTCGTGGGTCCCTCAGTTTTTTCAGGCGCCAGAGGTACCCCAAAATCCCTTGCCACTCTCTCCATAGTGTGTAGCAATCCTGCACACACATAGGTACCCGGCGGCCCGATAAACAGGAAATCATCCAGATAATGCAGGGCAGATTGCACCTGCGCCTCCCGACGGACCACCCACTCCAAAAACGTGCTAAACATCTCAAAATAAGCGCATGAAATGGAGCAGCCCATCGGGAGGCAACAATCCACGAAATATTCCTCCTGCCAATAACATCCCAGCAAACAAAAACTATCCGGATGCACCGGCAATAAACGAAAAGCGGCCTCAATGTCAGTTTTCGCTAACAGAGAGCCCTTCCCGTATTTCCGAACCCAAACAACCGCCGCATCAAAGTTAGTGTAACTAACCGCGCACAGTGCCGGATCAATGCCGTCATTCACCGACTCGCCTTCCGGATAAGACAAGTGATGAATAAGGCGGAATTTATTCACCTCCTTTTTTGGAACCAAACCTAACGGGGAAACACGCAAATTCTGAACAGGCGGGGAGGAAAACGGACCCGCCATGCGGCCCAAAGCCACCTCCTTCAGCAGCTTATCCGTAACCAGATCAGGCCGCGCCAAAGCAGACGACAAATTACGGACTACCCCATCACGTCCAACCGACGTACAAGGAATCCGAAAACCTTCTGAAAATCCTAACCACAACAAATCCGCCACTTTCCTATTTGGATAGCCCCTTAAAAACGGGAGCATCCTTTCCACCCTCACCGGCGTCGCCCCTCTTCTGCTCAGCATCTCCCTGCCTGCCCTTATGCTTCTTGAAGCATCTGGACAAACCATGGGCGCCTCCGCAACCGGAGCACTCGTGCTTGTACCTACAATCTGGGCCGAACTTGCAATGCCCCTCATTATACTGCCAGCAACACCCCTTTCCTGAGGATCCTGACCGACCCGCTGCTGACCCCTGACCGCCGGCCGCATCCCGAAAGGGCTGCTGCCCCTGTTTTGGCGCAGACATCAGACGCATCCATAAACTGATATCCTTGTGATCCCATCGCAACGACGGGCGCACCGACTTCCGCTGACGAAACTGTTCGTCATACCGCAACCACGCATTACCACCGTATACACGATACGCCTCCCCTACCAAATCCATATAACAGAATAGCGCCGAACAGTTCTCCGGCGCCTTCTCACCCACCACACTAGCCAAGATAGCGAAGGCCTGCAGCCAATTCGCAAAAGTCCGTGGAATCAAACGATACCGCCGCCGCTCCTCCTCCTCCTCCTTCTTACTTTCATCCGGTTTCCACCGGTCCAAATTAAACTTCTCTAACGGCAGCAAAGAAAAAATCTCAACATATTCATCTTTCCATATCTTTTCCCTAATTTCCACCTTCAAATGTGCATCCAGCGGGCACTCAAAACACACATAAACCTCACCTTTAGCGGCGTCAGCCAAACGCACATCCTCCACCACCTTCTTAGCTGTACTAGCCGCCTCGTCAACCGCTTTTCCCACAGCCACTACGGCACCCACAACCGGCGCCACTTCACTAACACCCGCAATCACTGCCGCAATTGCACCAGAAATCGCCTCATTAGCAACCGCACTCCCTGCCGCACTAGCAAACGCCTCACTAGCAGCGCCCCATACCCTCGCTGGCGACTGCTCTACGCCTGGCACAATTCTCCTAAAATACTCCTGCATCCCTCTAAACAACAATTGCATCTGTGACATTGACAACATCCCCCCCACATCCCCCCCACACATCCCCGTCACCACATCCGTGGTAGACTCACCCGGCCGTCCCTGAGGTGACCTCCCAGCGGACGCGTCCATCACTCCCGATAATCCAGGCGTCGGTCGTGACGATCCTGGGGAGTGGTGCTCCTGCACCCCACGCTCCCCGTAGCTCCCCGCACTTCCAGTCGCTGCTGCTCTAGGCTCCGCGGAATGCGGCCCGTCCACGATCCTGCCACCCCCTGGTGGCGTGGCATATTCAGAACGACAGCCCTGCCGATCCAGTCCTTCTGCAGGGCTGTCAAAATAAAATCTTCTTGTCGTTGTCGCTGCCTGTATAGCAGACCGCTGCCCCCCCTCGTCCGGATGGGGCCCGGCGTCACTCCAAGAAGTTGCCCGGGTACCTCCGGTCGCTGTCGCCGCCGCACGCCTCCCTGCTCCTGCAGGAGGCGATCTCGCTCCCCATCTAGATGCCGCCCGCCTCTTCCTACGGGTCGGTGCTGGTGTCCTGATGTCTGTACGCTGAGCTCCTCCGGCACCTGGAGCATCGGCGCCGGAGAAAGCCGTCACTTCCGGACCTGCGCGCGCATCCGGCCCAGCGCGCACATCCGGTCCTGTGCGCGCATCCGGTCTTGCGCGCGCATCCGGTCCCGCCTCCACTTCCGGCGTTGTTGTTGAAGACAGGAGGGAGGAAGATGGCCGCCGCGGCCCCCCCCCTCCTGTCACCTCCGGTCTCGCCCGCCTGATGGGATTCCTCCCTGACCTCCGTGGACCGTCGCCAGGGTGCAGCTCCGGACCAGCAGGAGGAGGAGGGTCCCTGGAGGGGCTCCCTCGGCGCCGACCAGACCGAGGCGTCTCTGCAGATGAAGGCCTCTCCTGAGGCCTGGAACGCCTGCTGCTGCGTCCCTCACTCTCCTCTCCAGCCGCTGGAACAGGAGGAAGAGCCCCGGCAATCAGCGCATCCAGCCATCCCACGCCGTGCTGCATCGCTGCATCCCGGATCCTGGCCATCGTTGACTCCATTGCCGCTTCCATCAGGTAAGTAAAATTATTTATCTGTATATTTTTCTTTTCACTATAATAACAGGACAAAACTTTCTCCTGTTGTCCAGCGGGAAAGAGGGCTGCCTCTTCCCCGCATGGACTTATATACTTTATTCTCCACCCACCACATATAGATACATTTTGCCCCATGCCCCTTTCACATAACCCTCCAATCCCTATAAATATAGCCTAAAACATAATACCTAGAACATAATAGCCTAGAACTCCCAAACACCTAGTCATGCGCTTCCTTCATTACGGCTGCGCCTACATTACGCTGGGCTTACTTTACATAGTGACAAAGTTCATTTACAATTCAAACCTTTCCTTTACTTCCCCTTTCCCATCCCTTGGTTGAACTTGATGGACATGTGTCTTTTTTCAACCGTACAAACTATGTACAAACTATGTAACTATGTAACCTGAGGAGTGAGGACACAAGAGCTTACAATCTATGAGGAAATAAGGGAGACACAAAGTGTAACAGTCAGGGGCGTAACTAGGAAAGACTGGGCCCCATAGCAAACTTTTGACTGGGGCCCCCCCTCCCCTGGGTGTCACATAACCCCCCCTTGTAGATAGTGCCTTTTTTACAGCCCCCCCTGTAGATAACGCCATACAGCCCCCTCTGTAGATATCTACAAGGGGGTCTGTATGGCGTTCTCTACAAGGGGGGCTGTATGGCGTTCTCTACAAGGGGGGTCTGTATGGCGTTCTCTACAAGGGGGGTCTGTATGGCGTTCTCTACAAGGGGGGTCTGTATGGCATTCTCTACAAGGGGCGGGGGTCTGTATGGCATTCTCTACAAGGGGCGGGGGTCTGTATGGCATTCTCTACAAGGGGCGGGGGTCTGTATGGCATTCTCTACAAGGGGCGGGGGTCTGTATGGCGTTCTCTACAGGGGGGGGTCTGTATGGCGTTCTCTACAGGGGGGTCTGTATGGCGTTCTCTACAGGGGGGTCTGTATGGCGTTCTCTACAGGGGGGTCTGTATGGCGTTCTCTACAGGGGGGTCTGTATGGCGTTCTCTACGGGGGGGGGGGGGGTCTGTATGGCATTCTCTACAAGGGGCGGGGGTCTGTATGGCGTTCTCTACAGGGGGGGGGTCTGTATGGCGTTCTCTACAGGGGGGGGGTCTGTATGGCGTTCTCTACAGGGGGGTCTGTATGGCGTTCTCTACAGGGGGGTCTGTATGGCGTTCTCTACAGGGGGGTCTGTATGGCGTTCTCTACAGGGGGGTCTGTATGGCGTTCTCTACGGGGGGGGGGGTCTGTATGGCATTCTCTACAAGGGGCGGGGGTCTGTATGGCATTCTCTACAAGGGGCGGGGGTCTGTATGGCATTCTCTACAAGGGGCGGGGGTCTGTATGGCATTCTCTACAGGGGGGGGGTCTGTATGGCGTTCTCTACAGGGGGGGGTCTGTATGGCGTTCTCTACAGGGGGGGGTCTGTATGGCGTTCTCTACAGGGGGGGGTCTGTATGGCGTTCTCTACAGGGGGGGGGGGGTCTGTATGGCGTTCTCTACAGGGGGGGGGGGGGTCTGTATGGCGTTCTCTACAGGGGGGGGCTGTATGGCGTTCTCTACAGGGGGGGGCTGTATGGCGTTCCCTACAGCGCCCGTCCCCCCGTAGGGAACGCCATGCAGCGCCCGTCCCCCCGTAGGGAACGCCATGCAGCGCCCGTCCCCCCGTAGGGAACGCCATGCAGCGCCCGTCCCCCCGTAGGGAACGCCATGCAGCGCCCGTCCCCCCGTAGGGAACGCCATACAGCGTCCGTCCCCCCGTAGGGAACGCCATACAGCGTCCGTCCCCCCGTAGGGAACGCCATACAGCGTCCGTCCCCCCGTAGGGAACGCCATACAGCGTCCGTCCCCCCGTAGGGAACGCCATACAGCGTCCGTCCCCCCGTAGGGAACGCCATACAGCGTCCGTCCCCCCGTAGGGAACGCCATACAGCGTCCGTCCCCCCGTAGGGAACGCCATACAGCGTCCGTCCCGCCGTAGGGAACGCCATACAGCGTCCGTCCCGCCGTAGGGAACGCCATACAGCGTCCGTCCCCCCGTAGGGAACGCCATACAGCGTCCGTCCCCCCCGTAGGGAACGCCATACAGCGTCCGCCCCCCCGTAGGGAACGCCATACAGCGTCCGTCCCCCCGTAGGGAACGCCATACAGCGTCCGTCCCCCCGTAGGGAACGCCATACAGCGTCCGTCCCCCCGTAGGGAACGCCATACAGCGTCCGTCCCCCCGTAGGGAACGCCATACAGCGTCCGTCCCCCCGTAGGGAACGCCATACAGCGTCCGTCCCCCCGTAGGGAACGCCATACAGCGTCCGTCCCCCCGTAGGGAACGCCATACAGCGTCCGTCCCCCCGTAGGGAACGCCATACAGCGTCCGTCCCCCCGTAGGGAACGCCATACAGCGTCCGTCCCCCCGTAGGGAACGCCATACAGCGTCCGTCCCCCCGTAGGGAACGCCATACAGCGTCCGTCCCCCCGTAGGGAACGCCATACAGCGTCCGTCCCCCCGTAGGGAACGCCATACAGCGTCCGTCCCCCCGTAGGGAACGCCATACAGCGTCCGTCCCCCCGTAGGGAACGCCATACAGCGTCCGTCCCACCGTAGGGAACGCCATACAGCGTCCGTCCCACCGTAGGGAACGCCATACAGCGTCCGTCCCCCCGTAGGGAACGCCATACAGCGTCCGTCCCCCCGTAGGGAAAGCCATACAGCGTCCGTCCCCCCGTAGGGAACGCCATACAGCGTCCGTCCCCCCGTCCCTAATAAAAGACATGTATCCCCTATCCACAGGATAGGGGATACATGTGTGATCGCTTGCAGCAATCGGGAGAACGGGGGACTGAAAGTCCCCCAAGTTCTCCATGACTAACCTGCGCACAAGCGGGACCGGCGCTCCATTCATTTCTCCGGAGCTGCCGACACAGACCCCGGAAGTCTGAGGTTTGTGATGTAGAACTTCAGGGGACTTTCAGTCCCCTGTTCTCCCTATCGCTGCAGGTGATCACACATGTATCCCCTATCCTGTGGATAGGGGATACATGTCTTTTGTTTAATGGCAGAGCGGGGAGATACCTCCCTGCTCTGCCGTAGTGTTCAGTGGCGTCCTGCAGTAGCAGCCATAGCGGCTGCTAGCGGAGCCTTCGGCCATGGTGGGGGCCCTTGTCGTGGGCGGTAGTTACACCACTGGTAACAGTGTTTGTTCTGTACAATAGTCCATTTTTCTACACATGGGGTGGTACACATAAAGCTGCATGAGCCGGTCACCAGCCAGTATCCGTGTATGACGGACATGAAGAGAAGTCGTGTGAGGGAATCTTATTCTGATGACTAACCTAAAAGGAGGGCCATGGAAAGGAGTCTGATTAGGGAATGTTATAGGCCTGTCTAAATAGATGTGTTTTCGGGGCACGTTTAAAACTGTGGATATTGAGAATTAATCTGATTGTCTGTGGTAGCGCATTCCAGAGGACGGGTGCAGCATGAGAGAAATCCTGGAGACGGGAGTGGGAGGTTCGGATTATGGAGGTTTTTAATCTAAGGTTGTTAGCAGAACGTAGAGCCCGAGTAGGCTGGTAGATAAACATGAGGGGGGAGATGTAAGGAGGTGCAGCACTGGGGAGAGCTTTGTGGGTGAGAGTAATAAGTTTGAATTTTATTCTGAAGGGGATGGGCAACCAGTGCAGTGACTGGCACAGGGTAGAGGCGTTGGTGTAGCTGTTGGTTATAAATATGAGCCTGGCTGCTGCATTGAGGATGATTGGAGAGGGAAGACCGACTAGTAATGAGTTACAGGAGTCAAGACGAGAGTGAATCAGAGCAACAATGAGAGTTTTGGCGGTTTCCTCCGTAAGAAAGAGCGGCGTTATCTACAGGGGTGGGCCGCATGGCGTTATCTACAGGGGGGGCCGCATGGCGTTATCTACAGGGGGGGGCTGTATGGCATTATCTACAGGGGGGGCTGTATGGCATTATCTACAGGGGGGGCTGTATGGCATTATCTACAGGGGGGGCTGTATGGCATCATCTACAGGGGGGCTGTATGGCATCATCTACAGGGGGGCTGTATGGCATCATCTACAGGGGGGCTGTATGGCATTATCTACAGGGGGGCTGTATGGCATTATCTACAGGGGGGCTGTATGGCATTATCTACAGGGGGGCTGTATGGCATTATCTACAGGGGGGCTGTATGGCATTATCTACAGGGGGGCTGTATGGCATTATCTACAGGGGGGCTGTATGGCATTATCTACAGGGGGGCTGTATGCCGCCATCTACAGGAGGTTGTGTATGGCGCCATCTATAGGGGGCGCTTTGTGTTGGAATCTATAGGGAGGCACTATCTACAAGGGGGGGGGGGGGCCCAGCCAAAAGTTTGCTATGGAGCCCAGTCTTTCCTAGTTATGCCCCTGATGTGTGTATCTTCTGTATGTATACTGTATTGGTATATACACACACACACACACACACACACACACACACACACACAGTATGTGTGTATATATATGTGTGTGTGAATATGACTGTATACTGTTTGTATGTATATTATTGTATGTATATATATATATATATATATATATATATATATATATATATATATGAGTGTATATACATATACACACACTGTATGTGTATATGACTGTATACTGTATGTGTGTATATGATTGTATACTGTATGTGTATTTTCTACATATGAGTGTATACATGTTCTTATTCTGTATGTGCATATTTCCTTTATACTGTATGCGTGTATACTGTATGTGTTTGGGTATGTATATGTGTGTGTATTTTCTATATATGAGTGTATACATGTTCTTATTGTGTATGTGTATATTTCCTGTATACTGTGTACATGAATGGTTCTTACCTTAGTCTATTTGGAGTTGGCTTAAATCCAGCGATTCCACAGAAGCTGGCCGGGAGACGGATGCTGCCAGCAATGTCACTTCCAATGCCAAGAATGGAACCTCCACTGCCAATCAACGCACCTTCCCCCCCGGAGGATCCTGCGGCTCCCTTGGCTTTGTTATGGGGGTTTAAAGTGAGTCCATATATTGGGTTACTGGTTTCATAGCTGAAAGGGAAAGATGGGCAGGGTTATAATTATCTCTGTACTAAGACACCAATACCCCATGTGTCGTACAAATGAGGACTATAGAGCTGGAACCGGACCAAAGGCCCTTCTAAGCGGGTCAATTATCAGGCAAACGAGCGCTCACAGAAGGCTCGTTCCCGATAATTACCCAGTGTAAACAACGATCAGCCGAACATCAGCAGATTGAATAGATTTAAATGCAGATACTTTTATCATTGTTGTGAGGACCTCTTGGTGTGTAAACAATGCACCGCCGACCTGATAGAAATGTATGGGATCGAGTGATCGTAGTAAAGGGCGATCATCCCCACACTAGATCCTTGTGAAAGGAGACAACAAGCGCCGATCAACGAGCGGTCTCCTCACGTCAGACCATGTAATAGGACCTTAAGGCTTAATGATATGAGAAGACTCCCCTCAATGAAGACAATAACCAAGGAGAGGAGGTCACCTCAGAAAACATGAAGACAACACAGAAGACTGGAGACACAAACACAAGATAGAAGGTTCTGGCAGAACAGGGAGCCAGGAGGATGAAGAGGAGGATGCTGTGTGAAGGCCATGTATGTCTAAAGAGGATGATGGGATTTGTAGTCTAGTGTAATTAACTTGGATGTGGTCTCAAAGTCTCAGTTACTTTGTACTTACCAGAATAGAGCCTGCGGAACATTTGTCTTGGTAAATACAATGGCCCCCTGCTTCTTCAAGACATTGACGATTACGCTGTCCTCCTTCTCCAGAACATCAAGATATTGGACCAAGCCACAGGTGGAAGGGTGACCCTAAAATTACACCCAGACATCTGGTGAGGAATCCCTGCTCCATCGCAGAATTGTCTTCCAGGAGACTATTTTAATTTCTGCATATCTCAGTCCTTTCCCAAAGAGATAACAATCTAATCATATATAGATGATAATGGGGTGACCAACTAATTTATATATATATATATATATATATATATATATATATATATATAAAAAAGTGTCTCTGCCCCATGTGGGGTATTATGAACCTTTCGTGTGACCATTACCTGATAACCAACATGTTCCTTTATAGAGACAGGGACTCCATACAGGGGACCCCTCACCCGATGCTCTCTCAGTCCCTCCAACTGAGCCTGACAGTCAGACAAGAAAATTGTCACACAGTTGAAGTTGTCATTCACTTCCAGGGCCTAAAGTAAAGAGAAGAACATATAAAACCTGATATCTGGAACCTGAGACAGGGAGGGAACATATAAACCTGATATCTGGAGCCTGAGACAGAGAGGGAACATATAAACCAGATATCTGGAGCCTGAGACAGAGAGGGAACATATAAACCAGATATCTGGAGCCTGAGACAGAGAGGGAACATATAAACCAGATATCTGGAGCCTGAGACAGAGAGGGAACATATAAACCAGATATCTGGAGCCTGAGACAGGGAGGGAACATATAAACCAGATATCTGGAGCTTGAGACAGGGAGGGAGCATATAAACCAGATATCTGGAGCCTGAGACAGGGAGGGAGCATATAAACCAGATATCTGGAGCCTGAGACAGGGAGGGAACATATAAACCAGATATCTGGAGCTTGAGACAGGGAGGGAGCATATAAACCTGATATCTGGAGCTTGAGACAGGGAGGGAACATATAAACCTGATACCTGGAGCCTGAGACAGGGAGGGAACATATAAACCAGATATCTGGAGCCTGAGACAGAGAGGGAACATATAAACCAGATACCTGGAGCCTGAGACAGGGAGGTAACATATAAACCAGATATCTGGAGCCTGAGACAGAGAGGGAACATATAAACCAGATATCTGGAGCCTGAGACAGGGAGGGAACATATAAACCAGATATCTGGAGCCTGAGACAGGGAGGGAACATATAAACCAGATATCTGGAGCTTGAGACAGGGAGGGAAAAAATAAACCCGTTATTTGGTACTTCGACAAGGGAGGGAAACAAAGATAGTTAAGCAGTTTGCAACCTTGGGAAAAACATGTTACGCATTCTCTATTAGGAGTCTGTTCCCATCCGCCATGTGTTACCCAGAAAATTTAAAGGGGCTTCAACTCCAGATATAAAATAGCTGTATAAAAGTTTTAACTCCTTCCAAGTGTCTCCATTTATTGCATATTTGTCACAAGGACCAATTTCTGATCCGTAAACACAATGTCAATTTAAAGAATGGAACATACAGATTTGCATCACACAGGATGGGATTGTAACGCTCTTATCACCCAAGTGAAAAAGTATCTGCCCCCTTACAAGGAAAGAATTACAAAAACTTCCTATAATTTCAGCCTTTCATGTTGCTGTTGATTTTAGACCGCACTATAAACTGAACCATGAAAATAAAGAAGTCACCACAAACATTCTAGACAAATAATGTTACTGAAATCTCAGTCTGGAGAGGGTCACACAGGCCTTGGAGCAGTGGTGAATCTTCCCAGGACTGGCCAATAATTACTGCAGCGACACCTCATCCTGGAAGTGACAGAACCTCCCAGGAGACCTGCAGCCCCAGGACCTGGACAATAGTGAGGAATCCATGAATTCTGCACAGGACCAGAAGAAGAAGACCGGTCATTTGTCCATAAGATGAAGTGTCATTAGGTCCAATAGTAAGACACGGATCCAGAACACAAGAAGAATTCTCCATGTGACTATGAGGAGACACAGCATCAAAGTTCTGGGGTCTTGGAACCAACTGAGATCACAACAAGCACAAAACAGAGTTGGTCGGCTCATCAGACCTGGATATTCACTGGGCATCAGAGGTAAAAGGGGTTAACTCATGAAGACAATTCCAGGGGGAAGCCGCATCTAGCCATTCATTTCCCCTGCAGTGGCCGAATGAAGCGTAGCATAACATGCCGAAAAGAGTTGCTTTCTGTCCTGGTACATAAAGGGGGAATTTTGAGTGTGGGACCCCCTCTATAACATCCATATGGACAAGGGTTGCTGAGGTCAGATATATCTTATTTAACCGTATTCACTATGTAACTTGTCCACTTAAAGTGCTGAAACCCGGCTGGTTGTCATAGGGTCCAGAACTGAAGAAAATCTGTAGTCCAAGAACTTCCCGACAACAAACATAGAGAAAAGATTATTGTAAGTGTCTGGAGGAAATTCTTACTGCTAAGGGGTAAAACTTTTTGGAACCAGCAGGAATGGGCATTTTCCCAGCACAGATTGACATCTCTTATGTCTGATCATGTATGGACCCATCACCACCAGTACACCATCTGCCAAGTGAACATGGCGAGCAGAGACACTGCCTTTACATGTACTAAGCAGCTCACTGACATCATCCTGGGACCATGCAATGATAGGAATGATTGTCCCAGTTGCTGATCATTTCACTGGTGGCCATTACTGTTGTGTTTTCTTCTTATAGGACTGATGCGTTAATCAAAAACAAGCAAGAAGTAAAGCGGCTACAGCTGAAGAAGCACATCCCCATTACCTGTCCTTTTAGTCCCATAAACATAAAACTAATAGTCACAGATCGCCTTTCACGGTGGAATCATTGACCCTATGGGCATAAATAGCAATCCCCAACCCGTGTAGTTGCAGTTATGTGACCCCATAGGGAACCATTCACCTTCTCTATATAAGAATAGAGGACGCTCTCCGGAGTCAGGGACCCATGCTTTAGCTTCTCGGTCAGCTCCACCAACGTCAGCTCTCGGATAGTCCTGCCGTCCACTTCAGGATTCTACAAGAGCAGATGAGAGAAGAAAAAGGAGAGAAGAAAAATCTGCCTTTTACTACTTGCATGTTTTATTTTTTTTCTGGAAAGACATCGGCCTATATTAAGATCCAAACCAACATTGGCCGTAAATCTTGCAGAAAGACCGATGATGGCAGCAAGAAGACGGAGAAACTAAAGGCCCGGAGCCATTATGTGCCTCAGACATTGAAACCGTTTAGCTCCCGGGGACCTAGGCAAGGACGCTAGCCCTGTGGGGATGCCCTGGGCCAATATTTGTCGAGCAACAACCTTCATGTCAGTTGATGGTACAAAACAGTTAAAAATGAGACAACATCTTGTGTAGCACAACACACGTCATTTATTACCCTACATATGGCTGCTTGAAGGTGTATGTAGGCCTGACCTCTAGAGAACGTAGACCCATCCCACAGAGCACGTGCGAGATATTAAGGGTGTTAGTACCATTGAGGAACCTACACACTAGAAGATTTTACCAAGGCACCATGGGTGCAATCCTAGAACACTACAAGTCCGTGGGATTGACCTTATACATTGTGGCATCAGAGGAGAAAACTCAAAGAAGGTTTTGGGTCGAAGAAAGTTCTAACAGATTGTCACATTGGGATCTATGACACCCTTATGGATGAAGTGAGAAATTGAGCTTTGTTCCGTTTCTATTAATATCCCGGCCACTTAGTATATTTTAATAATTGTGTCTTGTTTTATGTTTCCATTAGGTATTGACTTGATATCTCCCCTTTTTCTACCTTATTGTCCTTGATGGGAGAATGGCAGCGATTTGTTTGAATTGATATTGTCATTATATATGAAGATTGAGGATTAATAACACTTCGCTCCGCCTTGTTCTACCTTCTTTGTTCCCTTTTACAACCTTTACCATATCCCCTCCCCCTCCCCAATTATGTCTTCTACTTATCGCAGTTCTAGAGATGAGGTATATTGCCTTTTTAACAGTCATGGCTGGATGGATTCATTTGAGGGGGGGGGGGGGGCATATATAATTTTTTTCCGGTGAAAATGTTTTTACTTTTCGAAAATGTCCTTAACTTTATTTAGATGTGCATTGTGCATCTTTTGAGGTGTGTGTGTGTGTGTGTGTGTGTAAACAATCTATCTACATTCCCCAAACTGCTACAATGTATATATGTGTGTAAATATGCGTATGTATAGTATGCGTCTGTGTATAGTGTACATCCATACTGTTTACTATGTGTGTGTATATATATATATATAGAGAGAAAAACGAAAAGATCCAGCAGCACCGGTTAAAGGACGTGGGTGCAGGCCCCAGGGAGCAGACCAGGCTCTCAGTATCAACAGAAATCCA